>NC_072481.1:3657500-3922500 GCF_027574615.1 Eptesicus fuscus | reverse complement strand
GAAATGTATTTATTTTCCTAACATTGGGAGATTTTTCCAGAGCTTTTCTGTCCTTTTTATTGTTTATTTGCTTAATTTGAGCTGAGTCCCAGAGCCAAGGGCTGTTAACGGTTGGTGCTGTCCCCCCGGCTGGGAGCTTCCCGGACACACTATTCCATTTACTGAGCCAACAAACCTTCCTGTGCTGTGTCTGCCGCAAACGTACATTTCAGACACATGTTCCGAACTGGTGAAATCTTAATACTAATGTTGACATTTAATATTGTACACTTAAAGCAAAAGTAGTAATTAATTTTAAGTTTCAACACTTGGACCCTTGTGCTTTATTAAACTTTTGGACTTTCACCCATGCTTAGATCATTTCATTTGAACCTAAAAAAACGAGCAAAGAAAACAAACACACACACACACACACACACACACACACCAAGATCTCCGAATCGGTGGAGCACAGAGAATGTTACAGCAACGCAGCTGCTCTGTACATCCTTCACGGTGGGCCCGGGTCCTGGCACATTTGTCAAAACCCTTAGAACACACAGCAACAAGCGTGAACCCTGATGTGAACTGTGGACTTTGGGCGATGAAGGTGTGTCCACGTAGCTCATCGATTGTAACAAAGGTACCACTTCGGTGCGGGATGCCGATAGCAGGGGAGGCTGTGCCCACGTGCGGGCGGGCGGACAGGGGAACTCTGCACGTTCTGCTCAATTTCACTGGGAACCTAAAAGGGCCCTAAAATAAAAATAAAGCCTTTTTTTTTTTTTTTTAAAGTAATGGTAAGATCTCATGCCATTCCACGTGCTGGATTAATGTTTAATACTATTTTCACATTTGTTGCTGCTACTAAATTACTTCAGTTTCTCTAAATTACTTCAGTCAGATGGTTTCCAGTGTGATTTTTTAAATATGTTTTTACTGATTTTTAGAAGAGAGGAGGGGAGCTGAGAGAGAATCATTGATGGGCTGCCTCCTGCACCCCCCCTACTGGGGATCAAGCCCGCAACCTGGGCATGTGCCCTGACTGGGAACTGAACCCAGATCTCGCCGTCCCTAGGTCGACGCTCAATCCACTGAGCCACACCAGCCGGGCCAGTGTGACTTCTTAAAACCCCCCTGACACTTTAATAAGCTTGACCAGGTGGCAGTAAAACTGCTCAGCTGGAGCCTGTGTGATTTTAGAAACGGAGCCTTTGAGGACGCCATCCAGTCCCTGGGGTGTGAGTCAGCCACTCAATTAATCTGTCTCAAAGGAAAAACACCCCCTCCCCTAGCCTCTGGCCGCCCTCCCGGGGGAGGGTGTCAGATGAGCTCCGGGCGCAGGCAGCTGCCTCCCCGCAGCGCAGGGCGCTGGGCGAACGCAGCGGCGCTGAGTCACGATGCCGAGGGACACGCAGGGAAAATCAGTGCCTCTCAGGCAGTTCCTGTTGCCTAATATGGACTCTGAGGCCGATGCTGGAACTCGGGGCCCCTCCCGTGAGCCAGAGGAACGCTTCCCTGCCAGGCGTCGCCCTGATTTCCTGATCGCAGGGGACCAGCCACGCCACAGCTGTCTGGGGAGCCACCTCGCTCTCCTCTGCGCAGGGCCTGGTCTGTTCTGTGTGAAGAATCGCAGTCCAGGTTGCCCTCCCCCGCAGGGGGACCCCCCCTCCACCCCCGCCCCTCGTCCTGCAGGTGCCGGGGTTTGTGGCTTTTGGAAGCAGAAACAAGACACAGAACAGAGGCCGCCCGTGCGGGACCTGGAGGATGCGGCCGCTCCCGGGACAGGGCTCCCCCGCACAACCGCTGTGACCTCACAGCCAGCCATCCGATCCCATCGCCAGCCCCTCGGCTCCGCACGGGCTCAGGGAGGTGGGGTTGGTACACGGCCTCCCGGTTCCTCCAGGAGCAGAGAGGATGCAGCTCCAGATGACAGCTTTCGGAGAAATGAGTCAAACGTGTAAAAAGCCATAAGGAAAGGAGGCCCTTTCCGAGGAAGTGACAACAGATTCGCAAACGCAATGACTCACACGCTGCCTGCCAGCGGCCAGGGCGGCTGAGTCACGGAGGAAGCCCTTAAACCTCACAGACCGAGGCCCCTGTCAGCCTCCACGCCGCAGCCTCCGCATCGCCTGTCCGCCGACCTCACATGGCCTCGCCGAGGCCCGGGCCCGGCTCCGGCTGTAAAACACCCCTTAGAAGTGCCTGTTTAAAAGCCTGATTCAGCTCTGGGGTTCTTTCGAGTGAATCACGAGTCTGGATGTTATAAATAATCATAAATGCATTAGAAACAGGCGTTGATTAAAAATACAGAAATGTCGCCCGGCTGGTGTGGCTCAGTGGTTGAGTGCCGACCTATGAACCAGGGAGGTCTGGGTTGGATTCCCGGTCAGGGCACATGCCCCGGTTTGGGGCTCGATCCCCAGTAGGGGGCGTGCAGGAGGCAGTCAATCCATGATTCTCATCATTGATGTTTCTCTCTCTCTCCCTCTCCTTCCTCTCTGAAATGAATAAAAATAAAAAATAGAGAGAAATGCCTTCTAGCAGAAACCTGCATTCCTGCATCCCTCTGTAGAAGGTGGGTCCCTTGAGGGAAGACATTGAACACCAACCGGAGGAAGGAGGAAGCAGCCCTGACCACACGTCAGCCAATCAAGGAGGAAATGTTCCAAGTAGAGAGCTACAGGTGGCTCATTATATAAAAACCACTCACAACAGCTCTGGCCGGGTGGCTCCGTCGGTTGGAGCGCCGTCCCATGCACCAAGGGGTGGCGGGTTCGATTCCCAGTCAGGGCACACGCCTAAGCTGCAGGATTGATCCCCGGTTGGAGCTCATACAGCAGGCAACCGACCAATGTTTCTCTCACATCGATGTTTCTCTCTCACTCCCCCGTCCTCTCTCTCTAAAAACCAATAAAAACATATCCTCAGGTGAGGATTAAAAAAAAAATTAGCAACAGGTGGAATTCTCTAGAGACCGGACCTGAATTACGCGGCCCAAGAATCTATATTCTGCTGTTTCAGAACCAGAAACGAATGGGTGACCCAAGGATGTTTCCAAGAAATGGTGACCAGTGTCCACTCCAAGATTGTAATCATCGACTTCGGAACGAGCTCAGACGCACGCGCAGTGTCGAGAATAAGTGGCGGAGAACAGCGGTGACCGCGGAGAGCTTGGAGACAGGGAAGGAGATGCCGTCGGATTTGAACGCTGGGCGAGGCCCCCCCACTTTGCTATCGGCACTTAAGGGGTTGGAATATAAATAAACAGCAATTCTTCACCGAGGCCCGTGGCTGGCAAACTCATTAGTCAACAGAGCCACATATCAACAGGACAACGATGGAGATTTCTTCTGAGAGCCACATTTTTTAAACTTAAACTTCTTCTAACGCCACTTCTTCAAAATAGACTCGCCCAGGCCATGGTATTTTGTGGAAGAGCCACGCTCAAGGGGCCAAAGAGCCGCACGTGGCTCTCGAGCCGCCGTTTGCCGACCACGGCGCTAGGCCATGCAAACATTATGGGTTTTACAAGGCGGCCTGCGACCTCCCTAGGATTTGCTAGCTGGGTGTCCACGGGACAGCGTGCGGAAGATCAGACTCCAGGGCGGGAGGGGGGGAGTGAGAAAGGCCTGCTGAGTCCTGTCAAGGGGGTTTCCGATCCCGTCGCTCAGGGCAGAGGCTGTTCCCCCCGAGGCCTGGAGAGGAGTCTGTCCGAGGACACTGCCCCCGGGGGCTGCTGGGTAGAGCGGGAGGATGGAGACCTGACAGCCCGAAGGCCGGGTGCCGTCCCCACGCGGCCACTACGGGTATGAGGCGGGGGCGGGGGGGGGGGGAGTTCCCAACCTCTGGGCCTCCGTTTCCTCCTGTAAAAGGCGGGCAGGCAAAGGGCCTCACAGGTGGCCACTGAGTGAGGGAGATGTGGAGAAGCATGTGCGGGCCCCGGGTGTGAATCCTACAGCTGCTGGGACTCATTCTTCTCTCTTTTTTAATCCGTGATTGAGCAAATGTTTTTATTTATTTTAGAGAGAGAAAGAGGAAGGGGGAGGGAGAGAGAGAGGGAGAGAGAGAGAGAGAGAGAGATGGGTTGCCTGTGTACTCGCCCTGACCAGGGATCGAACCCGCGCCCTGACTGGGAATTGAAACGGAAACCTTTTGGAGCGGGATGATGCTCCAACCAACAGAGCCACCCACCAGGGCTCGGCTCTCATTCTTTGTCTGTGGTCACTCATGGTTAAGGTATGTAAGAATTCACAGTGATTCAGAGGAAAAGATGCTTTCCTAGTCATTAGCGAGGACACTGGGTCTGAAGGTCATGTGTGTGAGGACTGCATTCCACATGAATAAAGGGCGCTGCACACTCACCTGAGGTCCTTCCAGCCGCCTTAGAAACGGTCATGTGCAAATACAGACGCGTTGTACCCCTGGCTGGTGTGGCTCAGTGGATAGAGCGTCGGCCTGGGGACTGAAGGGTCCCAGGTTCGATTCTGGTCAAGGGCACATGCCCAGGTTGTGGGCTCGATCCCCAGTGGGGGGTGTGCAGGAGGCAGCTGATCCATGGTTCTCTCTCATCATTGATGTTTCTATCTCTCTCTCCCTCTCTCTTCTTCTCTGAAATCAATACAATACATTTTTTTAAAAAAGACATGTGCTCCATGTATGTGTGTCCTGTGTCCTGGAAACCACTTCCCAAGCTTCGTAAATACTCAGAACCCCTTGTTGAGAGGAGTGCTTACAACAAGGAGCTTACGGGGCTCCGATGTGTTCCTGCCTTCTCCCCGCTCCTCCTCGTCCCCGGGGGAGAGCGCCGCCCGCCCGGCCGACTGTCCGTCCGACCTCGGGGTGAGCGCCGGCCCCTCTGATTTATAGCCTCTTCCTGCGAGCCCCGCCGCGGGCTGGGACAGGATGCTCCGTCCACATTGGCTTTACTTCTCCCCTCTCGCCGGGCCTTTAAGTCAACTGAGACCCAGAAGCCAGGTCCCCACGCCGTCCTTGACCTCCGGCGAAGGCCAGGGTGTCACAGGCTGCCCGTCTGCGGGCCCTTCGCCCTCCGCACGTCCACGCGTGTCGCGCGATGACGTGAGGGCACCGGTCTCGGTGAGAACCCGCGGGTGTTTGGGGAGCCCAGCCGTTCCCCTCCCCCACCGAGTCCTTGGTGGCCTGCAGGAGAGTGTGGTGTCCAAACTTTTGGATTCCTTCCCCCCAAAAAAGCCATCGTTACGTCTCCGCCAGGATGTAACACGCGACGGGGTGGGGTGGCTTCAGGTGTGAGTGCGAGAGGCCGTGTCCGGGTGGAGTGAGCGGGGCGGTGCAGTCACAGCTCATTCGGAAGCCAGCACGTACGTGCGTGACCTTTGCTCCCCTCCCCCTCCCCCCCAGTGCGCAGGGCTCGCGGCCAGGCTGGCACAGGGCCGGCGCCCACGCGGGAGCCAGGCGGCTCACCACGCTCCGAGATTAGGTGGCTCTGAGCGACGAGGTGGGGACAGGCGCTGCGCTCACATTAACCGCAGCCGGAGTTCAAGGTCCCCGCCCACAGGAGGCCTCCCGGGTGATAACCTGCCCCTGCCCCGCGGGGAGGGCACCGGCCGCCGCTTCCTGCCGATTCCACCCTCAGACAGGTCCCTGGCGTGTGGGCGGCTGCTCGCGGGTCAGAGTCCCCAAGCCGGGTTAATCTTCTTTTTCTTTTTCCCAAATATATTTTAATTGATGTCAGAGAGGAAGGGAGAGGGAGAGAGAGATAGAAACATCCATGATGAGAGAGAATCACTGATCGGCTGCCTCCTGCACGCCCCACACTGGGGATCGAGCCCGCAACCTGGGGATGTGCCCTGACTGGGGATCAAACTGTGACCTCCCAGTTCATAGGTCAACGCTCAACCACTGAGGCACGCCGGCCGGGCTGATTTTTTTCTTTAAAACGCATCCTTGCCTGTCTCCCCTGCGATGTTATATCCCCGCTGATCCTCTCTCTTCACCTCGGCCTCCGCGTGCTATTTCACGTCTCCTTTCCTCCCCTCTTCAGGGCGTCCTCCTGGTCGCTGTAGGACCAGGGCCTGACAGCGCCCTTTGCAGGGGTGCAGCTCGGCTGGAGACCTTCCGGACCCTGCACGGCCTGCAGACTCCGCGGCCGGCCTTCCAGGCCTGACATCGGGCCCAGATCTGCTCGCCCGGTCTCCCCTGACACTGCCCTGCTCCCGTCCAACGGGCGGCCCCCTCACAGCACAGCCTCCGGTCTCAGGCCCGGAGCCCGGGACATCCGCCTCTCCTCTGTGCCCGTGAAGTCCCACCGACAGGTGTGCCCCTGGGAGCCTCACCCAACCAGCACCTGGGTGTTTTCACCCTCATCTCGAATGCACTGTGGGTCCCGCTCAGACGAGGCGGGCACATTGGGGGTGGTGTGGCCGGGGATCGGGCCCCCGCTCAGACGAGGCGGGCACATTGGGGGTGGTGTGGCCGGGGATCGGGCCCCCGCTCAGACGAGGCGGGCACGTTGGGGGTGGTGTGGCCGGGGATCGGGCCCCCGCTCAGACGAGGCGGGCACGTTGGGGGGTGGTGTGGCCGGGGATGGGGCCCCCGCTCAGACGAGGCGGGCACGTTGGGGGTGGTGTGGCCGGGGATCGGGCCCCCGCTCAGACGAGGCGGGCACGTTGGGGGTGGTGTGGCCGGGGATCGGGCCCCCGCTCAGACGAGGCGGGCACGTTGGGGGTGGTGTGGCCGGGGATCGGGCCCCCGCTCAGACGAGGCGGGCATGTTGGGGGGTGGTGTGGCCGGGGATCGGGCCCCCGCTCAGACGAGGCGGGCACGTTGGGGGTGGTGTGGCCGGGGATCGAGCCCCCGCTCAGACGAGGCGGGCACGTTGGGATGGTGTGGCCGGGGATCGGGCCCCCGCTCAGACGAGGCGGGCACATTGGGGTGGTGTGGCCGGGGATCGGGCCCCCGCTCAGACGAGGCGGGCACATTGGGGGTGGTGTGGCCGGGGATCGGGCCCCCGCTCAGACGAGGCGGGCACATGGGGGGTGGTGTGGCCGGGGATCGGGCCCCCGCTCAGACGAGGCGGGCACATTGGGATGGTGTGCCCGGGGATCGGGCCCCCGCTCAGACGAGGCGGGCACGTTGGGGGTGGTGTGGCCGGGGATCGAGCCCCCGCTCAGACGAGGCGGGCACGTTGGGATGGTGTGGCCGGGGATCGGGCCCCCGCTCAGACGAGGCGGGCACGTTGGGGGTGGTGTGGCCGGGGATCGGGCCCCCGCTCCGTGTCCGCTCTGCTGACCCTGCCTGCGGATTCTCCCGCCCCAGCCTCCGCAGCACCGCCCCGATGGCCGTGACACATATGGCACACGGCCCGCGTTTACAGGTATTTCCCTGTTCGATTGTAAGCGCCTTGGCAACGGGGACGGTGCTACGGGACATTATCACAAAGTTATTATCTGCCGAACGAATAAACTCAGCAGTTCAGAGGCCCTATCAGAGCAACAGACCTCCTGACCCCGACTGACAGAGGCGCTCCCTGCCCGCCCCTCGGCCAGCATCACACCAACCATCCTGTGTCTTTAAGAAAAGGCCAGCCCGGCCACGTGGCTTACAGGTTGACCATCAACCTATGAACCAGGGGGTCAGAGTTCAACTCCTGGTCAGGGTACATGCCCAGGATGCAGGCTTGATCCCCAGTGGGGGGGTTTCAGGAGGCAGCCGATCAATGATTCTCTCTCATCACTGATGTTTCTGCCTCTCTCTCCCTCTCCCTTCCTCTCTGAAATCAATAAAATAAAATTTAAAATAATATGCTTTAAAAAAAAAAAAAAGTCCAGCCCAGCCAGCATGGCTCAGTGGTTGAATGTCAACCTATGAACCAGGAGGTCACGGTTTGACTCCTGGTCAGGGCATGTGACCAGGTTACGGGCTTGATCCCCAGTGTGGGGCGTGCAGGAGGCAGCCAATCAATGATTCTCTCTCATCATTGATGTTTCTGTCTCTCTCTCTCTCCCTCCCTCTCTGAAATCAATAAAAAAATATATTTTTTAAAAAGTTCATGTGGGTTCACCTTGTTATTCATCAAAAGTTGTGCGAAATCACGTGAGATTTCACTGCTTTGTTAGATAAAATCGAAGTGTAACAGGAAAACAAACCTCACCTATTTCAATATGCCTACCATTCCCCGTGGCATTTGCATTGGAGGCCGACCGTGCCAGCCTCCTGAACACGCTACTCACAAACTCGAGCTATTCAGGTCAGTGTCACACCTGAGCAGAGGGAGGGGGCGGGGGAGAGGGCGGCTGCCCCGTGCCAGCCCCGGGGCCCCGAGGGGTCTGCTTTAACACCCCCCCGCTCTCTCTCCCTCGTCCTGCTAGCGGTCCATCCCTTCCCCGGCAAACATCGCCCCGTCCTGAGAGTGAACGTCATCCCGCTCGCCACTCATCTCCTTCCAGCCGCAGAGCCGTCTCCTCCCGCCGCCCACGGCTTTTCCGGCCCCTGGGCCTTCTGGGTGCGGAAGTGCCATGTGTTTCTCGTAACCGTGACACTAATGGGTCACCCCCGCGGTGCTGTCATGTCCAGTTCAAAGACTCCCCGAGCACTTTATGACCGCCGGGCTATTAGCATGTCATTAATTGACATAATAATTCCATAATGTAATTAACAATTACGCTCTCCACGGAGGAAAGCGAAGCTCGGGAACATTAGGTAACAGGCCCAGGACAGCACGGGGTCAAAACCGAGGCCACGCTGGAACCACGGCCTCCGGACCCAGGGCCTCCGGACCCAGGGCTGTGTGCGCTTCCTTACCTGCCCCCTGGCGAGCTCAGAAAGATGCCCCGAGGAACCGGGACGGGGCAGCGCAAAGAGAATGCCATCTGCTCACACAGTCCTGGCCGGTGTGGCTCAGTAGATAGAGCGTCGGCCTGCAGACCGAAGGGTCCCGGGTTGGATTCCAGTCAAGGGCACGTACCTGGGTTGCAGGCTCCTCCCTGGCCCAGGCCCCGGTCGGGGCATGTGCAGGAGGCAACCAATCGATGTGTTTCTCTCACATGGATGTTTCTCTCTGTCTCTCCCTCTCTCTAAAAATCAATGGAAAAATACCCTGGGGTGAGGATTAAAATAAATTAATTAAAAAACCAACGTCATACATCTAGTCCCCAGCTGCTCGGTTAGCTGAACAATGGCCGTGCCGTCTTGTGTCCCTTCGTCCGGGGAGCCCCGTCTCTGACCCCTGGGCGTGGCCTTGCCCCCCCTCAGAGCTCCTGTGCGGCCGCCTCTCCGCGGCGCTCGGCTTTGGGTGCTGAGGCCATTCAGATCGTGTCACTGCTCCGCCGACCCCCCTTCCGCCCCCACGGCTCCCTCACCACGCGGGGCAGAAGCCAGAGTCCTCACAGCGAGGCCTCCATGACGGGCCTGCCCCTCTGTGTCCCCACGCCCAGCCCCGTGCCCCTTCCTCCCCACATCCCGCCCGCTCTGGGGCTCCTCGGCACGCTCCTGCCCCAGGGCCTTTGCACGCGCTCCCCCTCGGCCGGGAATGTCCCCCCAGACGGCCATGTGCCTCAGTGCTGTGGGGGTCTTCACTCAGCTGTCCCCTCCTCAGGGCCCCCCTGCCGCTACCAGCGTGTCCAGGCCGGTCCTTGCCTCACGCTTCCCCTGGCGTTTGGCACCATCCGACACGTTTCACTTATTTGTCCTGCTCGTTGTCACTCGCTGCCCAGGACAGCAGCCCCGTGGACGCACGGCTGCACACGTCTCGGGAGGGGGCGGTGTGCAGTCGTGACTAATCCCACCGTGGACTGAGCTCGCTGGCTCCTGCTGCCGCCGCCGCGCACGATCACAGAGCCCTTGTGGTTTGAATTACTTTAAAACCCGGAATACTATTAACTTCCGGTGAGTCATTCCAGAACCACGGTGCTCGGGGGAGAATTAAGATGTTTTCAGAGCCGCTCCGAGAGCGGCCGGCGAGGGGCCATCCCGCTCCGCTCACCTTCCCGCTCAGAAACCGCAGGGCCCCCGGCTGGCGCTGGGCTGCGCCCCGGTCATTCCAAGGAGGCTCCACGGCGGAGACGCTCCTTCAGAGTGTTCTGGAAGAAGCTCATGTCCATTCCAGTTCATACTTCTTATTTCTTTTAAAGCATTTATTATTTTCAAGGTTAGAAGTGACTATATTATACCAAAAAGGTTCTTACAAGTTAGGCAATGAGATTTTTAAAAAAGAGCGAGAGAGAGATTTAGAAATAACACCCCTCGGCGCGGCCCTGGGCAGCCATTCGGCCTCAGTCCGTGCCCGTGTCGGAGGTGAAGGGGCCTGTTTCCTGTTCAGACGCCGAATGTGAGCCTGACTCTGCCCCGTGCAATCGGCGGGGGCGAGGGTGGGGGGGGGGGGGGGGTGCAGGCAGCTCCGCAGCGCGTGGCCACTTCAGCACCCACCGCGGCCCCCACCGCATGGCGCAGCGGCCCCCAGACCTAAGGGCTGGCACCAGGCAACTAGCATCGTTTCGATGCCACCATCCATCCCTCTGGGGGCAGAGCCCAGGCCACGTGTCAGCTTTGGTCCCCACTTCTTCCCTGCTGGTCCCTCCCCACAGCCCCCAGCCCCCTCCCCACAGCCACAGCCTCAGCCTCAGCCCCAGCCTCCAACCCCCTCCCCACAGCTTCAGCCTCAGCCTCAGCCTCAGCCCCCAGCCCCCTCCCCACAGCCTCAGCCTCAGCCCTCACCCCCAGCCCCCAGCCCCCTCCCCACAGCCACAGCCTCAGCCTCAGTCTCAGCCCCAGCCTCCAGCCCCCTCCCCACAGCCTCAGCCTCAGCCCCCAGCCCCCTCCCCACAGCCTCAGCCCCCAGCCTCCAGCCCCCTCCCCACAGCCTCAGCCTCAGCCTCAGCCCCCAGCCCCCTCCCCACAGCCTCAGCCCCCAGCCTCCAGCCCCCTCCCCACAGCCTCAGCCTCAGCCTCAGCCCCCAGCCCCCTCCCCACAGCCTCAGCCTCAGCCCCAGCCCCCAGCCCCCTCCCCACAGCCTCAGCCCCCAGCCTCCAGCCCCCTCCCCACAGCCTCAGCCTCAGCCCCAGCCCCCTCCCCACAGCCTCAGCCCCCAGCCCCCAGCCCCCAACCCCTCCCCACAGCCCCCAACCCCCTCCCCACAGCCTCAGCCTCAGCCCCCAGCCCCCAACCCCCTCCCCACAGCCACAGCCTCAGCCCCCAGCCCCCTCCCCACAGCCCCAGCCCCCAGTCCCCAGCCCCCAGCCCCAGCCCCCAGTCCCCAGCCCCCTCCCCACAGCCACAGCCTCAGCCCCAGGCCCCAGCCCCCAGCCCCCAGCCCCAGCCCCCAGTCCCCAGCCCCCGCCCCACAGCCACAGCCTCAGCCCCCAGCCCCCTCCCCACAGCCCCAGCCCCCAGTCCCCAGCCCCCAGCCCCAGCCCCCAGCCCCCAGCCCCCTCCCCACAGCCACAGCCTCAGCCTCAGCCCCCAGCCCCCAGCCCCCAGCCCCAGCCCCCAGTCCCCAGCCCCCGCCCCACAGCCACAGCCTCAGCCCCCAGCCCCCTCCCCACAGCCCCAGCCCCCAGCCCCCAGCCCCCTCCCCATAGCCCCAGCCTCAGCCCCAGCCCCCAGCCCCCAGCCCCCAGCCCCAGCCCCCAGTCCCCACCCCCCAGCCCCCAGCCCCCAGTCCCCCCCCCCCAGCCCCAGCCCCCAGTCCCCAGCCCCAGCCGCCCCACCCCCCCCCCCCCCCACCCCCCGGACAGCTGCAAAACCCACGGTTCGCTAGGCAGGCACGGTTTTACTATCAGGGCTACTGGCTTTGAAGATCCCCGCATTTCTCACAAGAGTCGCAGGAAACAAATGGGATGATGATTGAGCTGCTTCTCAGGAAAGGCTCTCTGGTGGCATCTGATGTGTGTTAAACGCACTGACCGCCTCCCACAGGCCTCCTCCTTCCTGCCTCTTCCCATGTCATAAATGCTCGAGAAACCATCGCTGAGTTAGGGGGTTTATGGGGTGGATTCCTCAACATTAAATACCTGAAAGGACATTTATCTTCTTATACAGAGAGTCTAGCTGTGTTTTGACACTGAGGTGTTTTATTTTGGTTGTTGTTTTTAGATTTTTTAAATTGATTTTTAGAGAGAGGAAGGGCGAGCAGAGGGAGAGAGAGAAACATCGATCGGCTGCCTCCTGCACGCCTCCCACCGGGGATCGGGCCGCAGCCGGGCACGCGCCCTGACTGGGAATCGAACCGGCGAACCTTTGGTGCACAGGCCGATGCCCAACCACCTGGGCCACGCCAGCCAGGGCTGGACACGAGCTTTTTGAAAAAGAGCATTGTGGAGAGATGCACGCGGCAATAGGTAGAAAGCTGAATTATTTAAAATCATTTAAAATGCACGCAGCACGGCATCGTAACACCCAGAGGCATCCACTGGAAAAAGGCCAACCGCCCACGAGCCGGAATCAATCTCCCCTTCGCACCCCTGCCTTTCAGAAACCGAGCGCGCCGTTCATACAACCGGACAACGAGCTGCGATTCGCACCCACACGGATGTATTTCAGAAACGTTCCTTATGCTGAAGAGGCGTCACACACAAGTCTGCCGGCTGCGTGTTCGTGGACAGGAAGTTCCAGGAGCCGAACCAGGCGATGCTAGAAAAGCAGGAGGCCCGGGCTGCCGGGCTGGAGCAGGAGGGACTGGGGAGGAGGGTCCAGGCTCTGCCCTCGCGAGGGCACACATCCGCACCTGGCTAACGAGGGGCCTGGGGAGCACTCGGGGGGAGGGACACAGGGAAGTGTCCACGGACCTGCTCATTGGGGTGAAGGAAGCAGGAGGGACGAGCCGGAGGCCGGTGGGTTTGGGTCCCGCCGGAGTCGGAGTCGGTGGCGATTTGGAAGGCGGCGCTTCTCCGCAGGTGCACGTTCCCCCCGCCCTCTCCCCCCCACCACCACCACCACCAAGAAAAGGAAATACGAATATTTAAAATCAACCGAGATGTGGAGGAAGCCTAACAGGAAATACCAAGCCAGTGTGGCTCAGTGGATAGAGCGCCAGCCTGCAGACCCAAGGGTCCCGGGTTCATACCTCGGTTGCAGGCTCCCCCCCCCACCCCCCGCCTCGCCGGTGCAGGAGGCAACCAATCGATGAGTTTCTCTCACATCGATGTTTCTCTCTGTCTTTCCCTCTCTCTGCCACTCTCTGAGAATCAATGGAAAACTATCTCTGGGTGAGGATTAAAAATAAATAAATAAAAAAGGAAGGAGCATGTTCAGAATGCACCTGAGGTGTGGAAACGGGCTCCGAGCCCCAGCATGAACTCCGATCTCATACAGGTACAACCTCGCACACGGACGGACGGACAGACAGACAGACACGGCTGTGTGTGTAGATGTGTGTGCCAGTGACACACACACACTGAGTGGCCAGATTGTTATGATCTCTGAATGCATAATAATCTGGCCACTCAGTGTATATCCTATAGAATAAAAGGCTAATATGCAAATTGTCCCCTTGACCAGGAGTTCGACCAGGAGGCAGGCCGGCCAACCGCCCATGTCCCCTCCCCCTGGCCAGGCTGGCCGGACCCCACCCATGCATGAATTCATGCACCGGGCCTCTAATACACACACACACACACACACACACACACACACACACACACACACACTGAGTGGCCAGGTTATTATGCATTCAGAGATCATAGTAATCTGGCCACTCAGTGTATAGTCCCCGGCTCCCTCTGGTCAGAGGGCCTGAGGTCAATGGCACTCCTTCGGCAATAAGCACACTCATGCCCAGATCTTGGTTTCTAAACACCATCCTCAAAAACAAAAATAAAAACAGAGCTCCTTAGAGGACAAACTAGGGACAATACAAAGTGAGCCTGAAACCCAGGAAGTGCTCAGGACACGATGGGTGTGTGAGGCCGGAGCTAATCTGACGGAAGCGACCATCTGAGCGGCAACCTAAGTAACGGTGACACCGGATAAACCCAAAGAGCAAAATAAATACCCTGACTCCGCCCTGAAATGAGAAAGCAATTGGATAAACAAGTAAATGGACTCCTGCACCTGGACTCTAGCTCGTCAGCGTACAAAGAACGAGGGACGCGGGCAAGTGCCCTCAGAAGATTAGAAACAGTCGTTGCAGGCAAAACCCTCAAACAGTCAGTGCAAGTTTAAGGAGAAGCAGGATATATGCATGGTCTCAAAGTACCTCTCCAAAGCAAAGCAAAAAATAGTAAATTCACAGCACAGCTCCCTGGCCTTCAACCCCGTAGCCAATGACAAAGAGCATTGGTCGGGATTCCTCAGGGTACCATCCCGGACCCCTCCCCCACATGAAGAACTGCGCAGGCCATGACTGACCTCACATCAGTGCTAAAAACGCATCGTCTCGCCAGCCGGTGTGGCTCAGTGGTTGGGTGTCAACCTATGAACCAGGTCATGGTTCGATTCCCAGTCAGGGCACATGCCAGGTTGCAGGCTCGATCCCCAGCAGGAGGCAGCCCATCAGTGATTCTCTCTCGTCATTCATGCTTCTATCTCTCCCTCCCTCTCTGAAATCAATAAAAAATAAAATAAACGCATAACCTCAATGTAGTCACGAGAAAAGTGCAGACAAGCCCAAACTGAAGAACAGGCCATAAAATCTAGGCGACGTCTAAGGGGTCACGGTTACAAAAGACACAAACGGAGGAACTCTCAGCGGTTGGGGAGCCCATGGGCCCAGCCCAGAGAAGGGCCTGAGAGGGAGGTTTGACGAAATTCACGGAGGACCTGGGGGGTCGGGGTGTGGATCGTGTGCTCGAAGTGGCCGCTTGCGGGTTTGAACGCTGTGCGGGGATGACTCTAAGATGCTAACGTAGGGGCAGCTGGTGACAGGTATCGGGAATGCTCTGTATTATTCGTGTAGCTTTCCTGTCAGTCTAAAATTATTTCAAAATTAAAGGTTAAAAAGATGGGCATCTGGATGGGTGGTTATGTGATTAACGCACCGATTAAAAAGCTCCTTCTAGGGCGGTGGTTCTCAGCCTTCCTGATGCCGCGGCCCTTTAATACCGCTCCTCATGTGGTGGTGACCCCCAACCATAAAACTATTTTCGTTGCTACTTCATAACTGTAATTTGCTACTGTTATGAATCATAATGTAAATATCTGTGTTTTCCGATGGTCTTAGGCTCTACAGCAGCGGTTCTCAGCCTGTGGGTCGCGAGAACCGCTAGCAGGGTCGCCTAAGACCATCGGAAAACACAGATATTTACATCATGATTCATAACAGTAGCAACATTACAGTTATGAAGTAGCAACGAAAATAACTTTATGGTTGGGGGTCACCACCGCATGAGGAACGGTATTAAAGGGCCGCGGCATCAGGAAGGCTGAGAACCACCGTGGGGCCTCGGTAATGGGGGTTCACTGTCCAGTTCGTCCCACTTTTCTGTAGAGTGGAGGCGGCTCATCGATGATTCTCTCTCATCACTGATGCTTCTCTCTCTCTCTCCCTTCCTCTCTCAAATCAATAAAAATATTTTAAATAAATAATAAAATAAAATGTTGGAAACGCCCAATTAATGAACTAAATGTAACTTTCCTTCTGGTGGCAACTTAATGATTCCTAATTGGACATACAGACCTCGTGCCATCAGCAACCCGGCGCGAGCCACGTGGGACAGAGCGACTCCTGCTGACCCAGGGGCCCGAGGAAGGAGGGCCACGTTCCCGGGGCGGGAATCAGAACAGCGCCATCCGAACAGCGCGGCCCGTGGACAGCAATCTGAACAATGCGGCCCGGTGGACGGCGGCCAGAGAGGGAGACTCGGAACTGGGACGTGGGCGTGGGATTCCCGGCAGGAGAGGATCGATCGCCTGCACTGTCAGGCCGCAGAGTCCTCTCGGTGCTCAGATGTCTCAGTGGAGACGGCCCTGGAAAGACCCGCAGGCTCTGGCTCCCACGCAAAGCCTGCCCTGGGTGCAGACCGGCCTTATCGGGACCGATTAGAGGAGGGAGGAGGCGCGGGCCGCCGCGCCAGGGCCGGTGGAAGTTGGTACAGCTGCCTTATTGAATGTGATTTAATTGCCAAATAAACTGATGCGGTGAATCAGCCCGCCGTAAAATGATGTAACCAGCCATAAATCTGTGCTGTAACCTTCGGGGCGCGGCATGAATGTGCGCTCTGTAACCCACATCTTCACCACGGCGCGCGGGAAACCGTGGCCGGGTAATGAAATACACACATGTCCCTCGGAGACCGGGAACGCGGGGATGGGGAGGGAGAACATGATCTTCGCTCGGAGAGTCCAGGCCAGGAAGCTGCTGCCGGTGATTCAGAAAGCTTCTGCTCGCCGGGGCGGGACAGGAAGCGCGGCGGGCGATGCAGCGCCGGGACGGCACTGAGGGGGAATTCCAGGCCGGTCCTCGGGGAACAGAGAGGACTCGGACCCAGAAGGGGGGCCTTCAGCTGCTAAGTGCTCGCACGCTGTAACCAGCCACCTTCTCCGGCTGGAAGAGGGCGGGAAGCCAGGTCCCCGGGCGAGCGGCCTGAGTGCGGCCTGGATAGTTTAGACCTGACAGACCGCACGCGGAGAGGAGATCTGGTCCATAATCAGGCGGATTGAGTCCTAGGAAGTTAGTAATTCTAAATAATGACTTTTTAATCCTCGCCTGAGGATAGGTTTTCATTGATTTGAGAGAGAGAGAGAGAGAGAGAGAGAGAGACAGGAATTGGTTGCCTCCTGTACGCCCCCCAACTAGGGATCAAACTTGCAACTGGGGTATGTGCCCTGACCAGGAATCGAACCCACAACCTTCTGGTTAGGGGATGACGTTCCAACCAACTGAGCTACACCAGCTAGGGCAATAACAGTGCTCGGCCGGCGCGGCTCAGCGGTTGAGCATCAACCCATGAAGCAGGAGGTCGAAGTTCAAACCCCGGTCGGGGCACATGCCCGGGGTTCAACTTCGATCTCCAGGACGGGGCGGAGCGTACACAGGCAGCCGATCAATGATGCTCTCTCATCACTGACGTTTCTACCTCCCTCTCCCTCTCCTTTCCTCTCTGAAGCCAATAAAAATATATTTTTAAAAAAACAATAATAGCTAATATTCAGTCAACACCCCAATGTACCTGGCCTTACGCTCAGCAATTAGCTGTATTAACTCAATAATTTCCTCCCAGAGCGCTCGCTGAGCCTCAACAGGACGCAGCGCTGACCCACAAGGTACTGGCAATTCTAAGAGACACAACGATGACTACTTTGAGCCTCCGCCATAGTTCTCTTCCTCTTTTTTTTTTTTGTTTTTTTGTTTGGACACACTGAAGGTCTGCTCAGGGGTGAACTGAAATGATTCTAGCATTTATTTCGGAACTGCCGAGCGGGGCCAGGCCTCCCGCACTGCTCTGTTCGTTCCCACGGCAGCACGGCACACTCACGCCACGCTGCTCCCGTCCCCAGGGAGCAGGCATCTCACAGAGGACGGTCCTTCTGTGACAACCTGGACGCCCGCCCGGAAGAGGGTTCGAGATGCCACAGACACATTCACTCACCCCGAGTCTCTGCAGCAAGAATCCGATGTGTCAGAGCACACCCCATTCTAACAGCAGCCCATAGCCGTATACGGGCCGCCCTCGGGTTACGTCGGAGATCCGTTCCCACGGCGCGACGGAACGCGATTTTCATCTTAAGTCGGAACCCACCTACATAAGCACCCACGTCACTCACATGGAGCACATACACAGCAGTAATGAAGTGAAACTAAAAAAAATTTAAAAGAAAGATAACAATTCCTGACCTTTACTTGTGGTAAATAAATAATAAAAAACATAAAGCACATATGTACAGACGTCGAAATGACGGAACTTTTTTTTTTAATAAATAAATGGGAGATGGCGACGTAACCACGAAACAACGGACATCGAGTCCGACGTAACCCGAGGACTGTCTGTACATATAACCGATTTCAGAGAGGAAGGGAGAGGGAGAGAGAGGCAGAAACATCAATGATGAGAGGAACATCATTGATCGGCTGCCCCCGCCATGCCCCCTGCTGGGGATGGAGCCCACAACCCCGGCATGTGCCCTGACTGGGATTGAAACATGACCTCCTGGCTCAGGGGTCCATGCTGAGCCACTGGGCCACACTGGCCGGGCAGCGTAACTGTATTTTTAAAAGAGGGGAAGATGAACATTAATCTCGTTATATAATTTTTTAAAAGGTCAATTAACTGTAACTTTTTCCTGAAGTCGGACATTACATAAACACGTTTGTTTTCTTAGCCCGGACACTCCATTTCTCCACACCTCCTTCGTCTTAAACTTAAAAACAAGCGCTTAGCTTCCAAGATTGATCGCACTGGTGTCCCCACGCCTGGACCGAACTGTTTGTGTGAAACGCAATCCCCTGTTACGTAAGCAGTGACCCCGCGCTCCCAAGTACGACAGACAGCACGTCCCGGGCACCGGCTCCCCGCCCCACGCGCGTGACCACCCGCCGAGCCTGGCCCCCGCTCAGCGAACCCCCCCACGCATCCAGGCCACAGACTGCTTAATGGAGCCCAAGACGTCTGCTTTGGCCTTTGAACATTTAAGACTCCCTGACGCTGCTTCCAATTATAAAAATGGGGTTCGGCCTGGCCGGTGGGGCTCAGTTGGTTGAGTGTCGTCCCGTGCACCGAAAGGTTGCCGGTTCGATTCCAAGTCAGGGCACGTGCCCGGGTTGTGGGCGTGGTCCCTGGTCCGAGTGTGCACGGCAGGCAACTGGTTGATGTTTCTCTCTCTCCCTCTCCCTTCCTTTCTTCCTTTCTCTCTAGAAAAATTAATAAAAACCTTTTTTCTTTTTTTAAATGAGCTATGACCTCTGCCAGCGCACTGAGGACCAGGCCGTGTCTGTGCATCTACACCAGGGCCCCTGCGCCCGCTGTGAGCCCTCAGCTTCCTCCAGAGCCTGGCGCTACCCTGTCATCTGGGGGTCACAGTCTCACCCCAAACGCACCGAGTCCCCGTTTGTGCTCAAGGCTGCAAGCCTCAACCTGCCTCCTTTCTCCCCACCAGCGCCCCTGCGTCGGCACCGGTCCTGCCTTCTCACTCGGGGGACCAGTGTTTCTCATTCTAGTCCCCACGTGTCCCCTGCTGGCCCTGACCTCCTCAAGGTCGCTCTCCTCTCTCTCTCTCTCTCTCTCTCTCTCTCTCTCTCCATTACTCCTTCCCTTTGCCTCCAAAGAAGCCCAAGTACTCAGCACCTGAAGGAAAAGCTTGACCTTTTGCAGGACGACCCTAAACTCCTGGGCTCTCACCCCGCCCCAGGCCTCACCCCCCACCCCCCACTGGTGCTAATTTCCACGCCCACAGAACTCCCCGACCCGTCTCTCTGCCCCACTGCAGGCTGTGGTCCAGCCATCGCCTGGGACCCACTTCATGTCCAAAGGCAGAACTGCGCGGGCACCGCTCTCAGCAGCTCCCAGGGGTCGTAGACTGAAGGCCTCACTCTCCCCCGGGAGGCCCGGCGGGCCCCTCGCTGCCCCTCTGCCTCTCCACACCCGCCAGGCTCTGCCCTGCTTCCCCGCCGCGGCCTGGAGCCCTGCCCTCTGCCCCATCCGCGCGTCCTTCAGGGGTGAGCCCCATGGCACATCCTCGGGATCCTTTGTCTTTTTTTAATCCTCATCTGAGGATGCTCTCCGTTGATTTTTAGAGAGAGTGGAAGAGAGAGGAAAAGACAGAGAGAAACATTGAGGTGAAAGAAACACATCGATTGGTTGCCTCCTGCACCGCCCCGACCAGGGCCCGGCCGGGGAGGAGCCTGCAACTGAGGTACGTGCCCTTGACCGGAATCGAACCCGGGACCCTTCGGTCCTCAGGCCGACGCTCTGTCCACGGAGCCACACCGGCGAGGGCCACAGGGACCTTTACTGACCCGATTCGGTTCTGGGCACCACATTTCTCCCCGCCCGCAGGCACCGACCCCTTTGTCATGTCGCACTCACTGTGTCGCTCTCTGATCAGCGCCCATCTCTCCCACAAGACCCTCCGATCCGCCAGAGCCAAGCCGGCCCCTGCTCACGGGGTGTCCACAGAGAAGTGTGGGTGCAGGCCTTCTTGGGAGCCCAGGAAATACTCTTGTCAAAGGTCACATTCCCAGCCCGGCTGGCAGAGCTCACAATCCCAGCATCAACCTATGAACCAGGAGGTCACAGTTCGATTCCCGGTCAAGGGCACATGCTGGGTTGCGGGCTCGATCCCCAGTGTGGGGTGTGCAGGAGGCAGCCGGTCAGTGACTCTCTCTCATCATTGATGTCTCTCTCTCTCTCTCTGTCTCTCTCTCTCTCTCTCTCTCTCTCTCTCTCTCTCTTCCTCTCTGAAATCAATAAAAATATATTTTCTAAAAATATCCACATTCCCGAAGGGCAAGGCTAACCTCACTGTTCCTGCTCTCGGATCCCCAGTCGCCAGTCATCCCAACGCATCGCCTCCCAAGCGCTCGCTCTTCTGACTGCGTCCTGGAGGTCACCAGGGCCCCCGGAGGTCACCAGGCCCCCCGGAGGTCACCAGGCCCCCCCGGAGGTCACCAGGCCCCCCCGGAGGTCACCAGGCCCCCCGGAGGTCACCAGGCCCCCCGGAGGTCACCAGGCTCCCCTGGAGGTCACCAGGCCCCCCGGAGGTCACCAGGCCCCCCTGGAGGTCACCAGGCCCCCCGGAGGTCACCAGGCCCCCCCGGAGGTCACCAGGCCCCCCCGGAGGTCACCAGGCCCCCTGGACAGCCCATCCACGGTGTCCTGTTCATCCCATCCGGCCTCCAGGCCCTGTTAGCCCCTCCGGCCACTCTCAGTGCCGTCCGCACCCTCCTGGCTGCGGGGCAGACTCCTGCCCTCCTGACCCCTCCGCCTCTCTCCAGGGCTCCTCTCGCTTCCTCCTGAAATGCCGAGTCCCCTCGGGCTGGCCTTCCTCCTCTCCTCACTGGCCCTTCACCCGTGGACACCGCTAAGCATCTGACCAAAGCCACGGACCCACTCCAGCCAGCATGCCACGTGGAAACTCAGAAAACTGTGTATCCTTTGGCCCTGAACCCCGATCGTCTGAGCCACCCGGGTCCCAGGTCGGGAGCCCACAGCCTCTGCTCCCCCCGCAGGGCCTTCAGCTCCATCTCCCACTTCCAACACCCCTGCCCCCGTGTCTGCCATCTCTCCAGCCCTGACTTCGGCATCGCTCTGGTTTCCAAGGCCCCTGTGCTTCCCCCACGGCCCCGCTATCCAGCTATCCGGGTCCCTCCCCAGAGAAGAAGGAACGCTCATTTTCTCAATCCCACTTTCAAATCACTTTTCAAAATGCACTCAACCTCTTTCCTGCAAACAAGCCAATTCCAGGACACAGTGAGCGAATTAACAAAACAAAAAACATGTGAACATTTCACCCAGAGGAACGATGGGGTCAGCTCAGCAGATGCCCACCCTCCGCCCACAGGAGCGCCCCGAGGTGCCGAGGGCCCAGGGAGGGGACGGGGTCCCGGCAGGAGAGGAATTAACGCTGTGACCCCAGCACCCGGGCCACCCCTGATGCCCACAGGCCCTTCTAGGGTGTCTAGGCACCTGACGCCCCAGTTATTCCCCAAAACAGCACGTGGCTGCCTCCTCCCTGGCCCCAGCACTCAGCTCCGGCGAGTCATCCGCCACCTGGCCGGCGCCCGCTCTGCTCTGACTTTTCAAGTTCCTCCTCAACAAATGCCTCGTGTCTGGGCAGCGCCCTCTCCGCAAACCTCAGCTCTCGGCGGGCTAGGCCGGCGAGGGGACGGAGGGGACGTGACCCTGGCCTCCGCCTCAGCGTGTTCACAGGCTGTGGAACGATTTTTCTGAAAACAATTCTGAGACTCAGTGAGCTGTGCTGGGCTGGGAGGCACGGGCGTTGGGTCCCAGCCGAGGCCCCGGTCACGCCTTCCTGTCTCTGGGACGGCAGCCTCCCGCTCTCCGCGCGGCCTCGGATGGTCACGGTCACGGTCACGAGTAGCCGTGCCCTCAGGTGGGAAGCTTCCTGGGCAGGAGCCGTCCCGTCCAGGGAAGCCCCCCCCCCCCTGCCCCGGGCCGCTGGGAGAAAGAGAGCTTGCAGAGAGCAGGGAGGCCAGGGCTGGCCGTCCTGTGCCAGGAACAAGGTCTGGCAAAGGCCGCTCGGCCCGGCTTCCGGGAAACCCCAGCCGATCACAGCCAAGCCGCCGCGGAACCCAGCCTCATTCCTGGATGAGGCCATCATTTGTGCATCGAGTACACGCTGCGGGCCCTCCGATGGCATTCGCCTCCCAAGAGCCTCAGGGTGAAGTACGTCCTCCGAGGGGGGGGGGGGGGCGGGAGCGAGTGTCCCCGAAACGTGCCTCCCTGGCGCGCAGATGACTTCGAACTGAGACTGAGTGAAGCCCAACAAACTCAGGCACCGCTTTTACTCCCCTTTTTCTTAGAGATTCCGGTAGAAAGACCTGCTTCAGGGGAGCGTTGGTTCATCCCCTGAAGAATCAGCCCGGCCGGCGTGGCTCAGGGGTTGAGCGTCGACCTATGAACCAGGACGTCACGGTTCCATTCCCGGTCAGGGCCCAGGCCCGGGTTGTGGGCTCCATCCCCGGGGCGGGGCGTGCAGGAGGCAGCCGATCAATGATTCTCTCTCATCATCGATGTTTGTATCTCTCTCTCCCTCTCCCTTCCTCTCTGAAATCAATAAAAATATATATTTTTAAGAATTTACACCCAGCATCGGCCAGGAGGCTCCAAGCCTGTTAGCTGGCTATTCCCTCGCCTCTGAGTCACCCGGCAAGAACTTCCCTCTGTTGACTCCCGGTAAGCACCCCTTCTCCCTCTGAAACCTGACACCCGCCCCCCTTTCTCCTTTGTGCAAACGCCACACAGGCCCGTGTTGCTCACTGTCTCCGGGATTTTCGAGCTTATGTGAACTCCCTGTGAGCACTCAGCCTCCTTCCTGGAAACAAACCAATTCCAGGACAGACTGAACGAAGGAACAAATGAAACGCGTACACTTCAAACAGAGCGAGGAAGTCACACGAGAGATCCATCCTTTTATTCTCCATTAACCTGCTGCATGTTGAGTTATTCAAGCAGCCGGAAGACTAGAGGGGTCAGGGGGACGGGGTTCCAGCCGCAACCAAGGTCTTTATTTTTTATCTATCCTTATTGATTTCAGAGAGGAAGGGAAGAGAGAAAAACATCAATGATGAGAGAGAATCATTGATCGGCTGCCTCCTGCATGATGGGGGAGTGGGAGGGGTGACGGGGGGTCGAGCCTGCAACCCGGGCATGTGCCCTGACCAGGAATTGAACCGTGACCTCCTGGTTCATAGGTCGATGCTCAACCACTGAGCCACACCAGCCAGGCCAACCAAGGTCTTTTTGCAGCAGCTGAGAAATAGTTTGGAATCATCAATAGCAGTACCTGTGCCTAAACCCCACCTGATGAGCCCAGTAAGGGCCAAGGGCCATCTTGATATTTATACCACCATTCGCTTAATATAATCTATACTAATAAAAGGGTAATATGCTAATTAGGGTGGATGTCTTCCAGACGACCTTCCGGATGTCCTTCCGGACAAAGCCGCAGTGGCTGTGAGGGCCCCGGCTCAGGCCGGCAGTGGCAGCAGCAGCGGGGTAATGGGGGTGGCGCCTTCCCCTGATCCACCAGGTCACCTCCTGCAGAGGGAGGCCAGACTGTGGCTTAGGCTGGGGGCCAAGGCAGAGGTGGTTAGGGTCGATCAGGCCGGCAGGGGGGCAAGGTAGAGGCAATCAGGCCGGCATGGGGACAAGTTAGGGGTGATCAGGCTGGCAGGCAGAGGCAGTTAGCCTAAACCGGCAGTAGGACATCCCCCGAGGGGCCCCAGATTGAAGAGGGTGCAGGCCAGGCTGAGGGACTCCCCTCCCCCCGTGCACAAATTTCATGCACCGGGCCTCTAGTCCTATCTAATAAAAGAGTGATATGCAAATTGACCATACCACTGCCACACCCACAAGCCATGCCCACCAGCCAATCAGGAGCGAGTATGCAAATTAACCCAACCAAGATGGCTGCAGCCACAGAGAGAGCAGGAGGCTGAGTTGCCCCCGGCAATGGAGGAAGCCAAGCTCCCGCAGCCCTGGCCTGCCTTGGCCTCCACTTAAGACTACAAAGTTTCAATTATAAAAGATAAATAAATCCCAACAAAAATGGCTGCGGCCACAGAGCAAGCTGGAGGCTTGGCTCCACTCAAGGCTACAAAGTTTCAATTATAGAAGATAAATAAATCCCAGATACCAGGGGTTGCTGGGGGACGTGGCCAGCCTGCAAACCACTATAGGCCCCTTGCACAGGCCGCCCCATGCCCCAAGGGAACCCCCACCCTGATCCAGGACACCCTTCAGGGCAAACCAGCTGGCCCCCACTCATGCACCAGGCCTCTATCCTATCTTATAAAAGAGTAATATGCAGATTGACCATCACTCCAACACACAAGATGGCTGCACCCATGTGGTCAAAGATCCTGCCCCCATGTGGACACAAGATGGCCACCACAAGATGGCCAGAAGGGGAGGGCAGTTGGGAGGGACCAGGCCTGCAAGGAAGGGCAGTTGGAGGCAATCAAGCCCACAGGGGAGGGCAGTTAGGGGTGACCAGGCCAGCAGAGGAGGGAAGTTGGGGGCAACTGGGCCTGCAGGGAAGGGCAGTTGGGGGGACCAGGCCTACAGGGGAGGGCAATTAGGGGTGACCAGACCTGCAGGGGAGGGCAGTGAGGGGTGACCAGGCCTACACGGGAGGGCAGTTAGGGGCAAACAGGCTGGCAGAGGAGCAGTTAGGCATCAATCAGGCTGGCAGGGGAGTGGTTAGGGGGTGATCAGGCTGGCAGGCAGAAGCGTTTAGGGGCAATCAGGAAGGTGGGCAGGCGAGCAGTTGGGAGCCAGCAGACCTGGATTGTGAGAGGAATGTCTGACTGCCCGTTTAGGCCCTATCCTACCGGGATCGGGCCTAAATGGGCAGTCGGACATCCCTCAAGGGGTCCCAGATTGGAGAGGGTACAGGCTGGGCTGAGGGACACACACCCCCATGCACGAATTTCGTGCACCGGGCCTCTAGTCCTATATAATAAAAGGCTAATATGCAAATTGACCAAACGGCAGAACAACCGGTTGCTATGATGTGCACTAACCACCAGGGGGCAGACACTCAATGCAGGAGCTGCCCCCGGTGGTCAGTGCACTCCCACAGGAGGAGCGCCGCTCAGCCACAAGCCCAGAAGCCGGGCTCATGGCTGGCAAGCACAGCGGCGGTGGTGGGAGCCTTTCCCGCCTCCACAGGAGCACTAAGGATGTCCAACTGACGGCTTAGGCCTGCTCCCCACAGGCTGAGGAACCCCTCCCCCCGCGCCCCGCCAGTGCACAAATCTCATGCACCGGGCCTCTAGTTCCCTTACTATAAATGCACGTTGCTGTGAAAAAGCTCCTGGATTTACTGAGTTTCGAGTCCTGCCAGCGGTTGCCTTGGCAGAGCCAGACTGAGTGACCTTGTGGGCCTCCTACGGCCCGCAGGTCGGACGTTCCCGCCTGCCGTGAGGTGACAGCGAACAGCAATTGGTCGACAATAGCAACGCGAGGAGGTCAAGTTCAGAGCTGCTGCAGCCGCAGCCTGGTCCCGGGCCAGCCCTTACAGTAGGAGGTGCGCTCCGGCCGGTGAGTCACCATGAGGCAGGCTGCAGCCCCTACAGCACTGTAGGCGCCGAGATCCGGTGTTCACGCTCAGGCCGTGGGAGCAGAGACTAACACGGAAGAGAGGGCAGCACAGCTGGGAAACCAATTCCCAGCCGCAGAGCCTCCTGCCAAGTCTGCTCCGGCGGGGACGGGGCGGCCGCAAGCACGCGTGCTTTCTGTCCGGCAAGCGCACTGCTCCCGCCTCGCGGCTCACGTCCCGCCCCGCCGACAGCGACACTCGGCTCCCGCTCCGTTTTGTAACGTGAAGCATGACAAAAACATGTCACTGGACATGCAGCTCAAAAAATCCCTGTTAGCCCTGGCTGGTGTGGCTCAGCTGGTTGGAGTGTCGTCCGTGCACCAAAGGGTTGCGGGTTCGATTCCCAGTCAGGGCACATGCCTAGGCTGTGGGTTCAATCCCCAGTTGGGGCACATGCCTAAGTTGTGGGTTCAATCCCCAGTTGGGGCACATGCAAGAGGTAACTGATCGATGCTTCTCTCTCTCTTCCTCTAAAAATCAATAAACATATCCTCGGATGAGGATTAAGAATTCATCTTTGTGTATTTCTTTTATCCTTTTTCAAACATTGCACTTTCAGCCATTTCGAGACTCCGGATATAGACTGTGCCCGTGCCCACTAGTGGGGGGGGGGGGAACCTTGTACCACACGTAACGCCACGCAGCCTCGTCATCTGTGCGACTGAAGGAAACGCGGACCTCGGCAGACGCCAGGGACGGAGAGGACTTATCAGCCCACGAGAACGCAAATCCGCACTCGGGAACAGCCTCGCCAGGGAACCCTGGGAATTCTTGGAAAACCATTTGAATTCCAGCAAAAGCCCTGAAATGGGCCGTTGGAACAGTGCGTGCATTTTAGGAATGATGGCTTATCCGTCAGCGCTTACAGTGGAAGTAATTTTGGACCAGGCAATGTGTTCTCCACATCAGCCGCGTGCGAAAGCCATTTTTCTGGACACAGACGTTCCGGCCGCCCCCCTGCCGACCAGCATGAGCGCCGGTGGCGTGCCCAGGCTGCCGGCCCCCTCTCCTCCCAGCAGGCTCTTCCTTGAGATGTTAGTTATCGACGACTGGCAGTGGGCGTTGCTCCGTAAAGAACGCTGCTCTTGCAGCAAAATGTATAACCCAGCCCAGGAAAAGCATCCAGACTGGTGTGGGTGCTAGAAAAATAACAATTTGCCTCCCACCTTCTAATCCCTTCTAGCTGAGCTAATAAGCATATTAACAGAGACAGATGAACGGGAGAAAATCACATTTTAATACATGCACAGGAGGAATTCTCATAGGCACGAAAATTCCAAGTACAGTGAGGCAGCCCTGGGTATAAAGGACATTTTGGACAAAGTGAAAAGGGGTCTTAGGTTTAAGAAGTGAGAACGGCCCGGCCGGCGTGGCTCAGTGGTTGAGTGGCAACCTATAAACCAGGAATTCATGGTCCGATTCCCGGTCAGGGCACAGGCCCGGGTTGTAGGCTCAATCCCCAGTGTGGGGCGTGCAGGAGGCAACCGACTGATTATTCTCTCTCATCATTGATGTTTCTGTCTCTCTCCCTCTCCCTTCCTCTATGAAATCAATTAAAACATACATTTAAAAAAATTAAAACGAAGTGAGAATGGCCCTGGCCAGGGGGCTCGGCTGGTTGGAGCATAATCCTGTGCACCGAAAGGTTGTGGGTTCGATTCCTGGTCAGAGCACATACCTAGGTTGAGGGTTTGATCCCTGGTTGGGGGCCTACCAGAGGCAACCAATCAATGTTGCTGTCTCACATCGATGTTTCTCTCTCTCTCTCTCTCTCCCTCCCTTCCTCTCTCCAAAATCAATAAAAACATATCATTGGGTGAGGATTTAAGAAAATAAGAGAAGGGAGAATAGGCGATTTACAGGCAGGTGAGGAAGAGGAACACACCGGCGGAAATCCTCGCTAGGCGGCTCATGAACAGGGGCCGCGGGGTGTCTAGCTGGCAGGCTCCTGCCCGAAGCTCTCCTGTTGACCACACTTCATTCACGTCAGACTCAAGGCGCACATCCTAAGAGCTTCCCGAAACTGGTGTTCCCTCTGAATCTCATGGGCAGGAAAGAGGGGGGTCAAAGGTTCTTTCTGAGTCTCGTTTCTTAATGATCAGCTTAAAAACCAATATCCTGCGGGGACAGCATGGACCAGGAGGTCACAGTTTCGATTCCTGGTCAGGGCACACGCCCGGGTCGCAGGCTCAATCCCCAGTGTGGGGCGTGCAGGAGGCAGCGGATCAATGGTGCTCTCTCAGCATTGATGTTCCTCTCTCTCTCTCCCTGTTCCTTCTTCTCTGAAATCAATACAAATATATTGCTTTAAAACATCAATTTCCTAACAAGGCAGCTTTGAGCGGCCAACCTTTGGTCCCTTCACTGGTTACTCCGAGGTATAAGTAACATTATTCTGTTTGGGTTATTTTTATCCGGTCCGATTCCATCAGCTTGCGGCTTTGCAGCATCACTCTAGCCCGTGGCCTCCTCGGCCTGTGCGTGAGCTGAGTGACGGCCAGGCAGCTGTGCGAAGCAGAGACTAGTTTGCAGTGGCCGAGGGAACGTGCCAAGTTAGGAATATCTCACCAAGAATCACATACATGACAACCTCGGTGAACTGGAACTCTGCAGGGCGGAAGGGAAAACCAGAAGACAGTTCAGCAGTCGAGATGGAAGTGGCAAAGCCAATGCACTAAGTGTCACTTCCCCGGGAGAGAGGACAGAGCGCTCCGGGTGCGGAGGCCAGAGACCTCACCCTCCGGCTCCACCCGGACAGAAAGCTCCGGCACGTAGTAGGAGGCCAGAGGCCTCACCCTCCGGCTCCACCCAGACAGAAAAGCTCCGGCACGTAGTAGGAGGCCAGAGACCTCACCCTCCGGCTCCACCTGGACAGAAAAGCTCCGGCACGTAGTAGGCCTCAGCACTCAGTCCCTGGTGAGTGATGGACAACAGCTGCTCTGCATGATGGCCCAGACCTCAGTGATCGCATGGCATTGCATGGCGTCTTGCGCCCTGTCAGTTTCCCCAAGCTCTCTGTAAGTTAAGTCCCATCCCTGATGACGCGAACACAGCCCCGGACCACGGTTCTGTGGGCTCGGAAAGGAAATTCAGGCTCCGGCGGCCCTGGGAGACGTGGAACCCTGTTGGCTGCAGCGGACATGGCCGGGGGGGTGGGGGTGGGGGGCTCTGTCCACAGGGCAGTGTTGGTCATTCCTCGGCCATGGACCATCTTTACTGCAATACGGATGACCGAAAACTGTCCCCTGGGAGACATGACTTCAGAATGCAAGAACAGGCGGGACAAGGAACAGTCATCTCAAATATGTGGCCACGGAGCCCCGCCCCTGCCCCCCGACACTCACCCTCCCAGCGGCCTTCCCTTTCCTTGTGGGCAACCCCATCCTCAGTCACCCAGGCCAAAACCCTGGGCGCCATCGCTCTCCCGCCCGCCCCACATCCAGGCCACAGCAAGTCCTCTGGCTCTTCCTTCAAAACCGTTCTAGAACCTCCTGCGTCTCAGCACCCCGTCCTGTCCTCAGTCACCACCGCCCTCGGCCCGGCCCATCGCCGCTCCGCGGCCCAGCCCTGCGCCCCGGGCCCCCCTGAGCCAGGTCTGCACGCGGTCCCTCCTGCGGAGGAAAAGCCCAGGGCCTCACCTCCTCCCCCTCCCGCTCCCTGCCCGCCACCACCTCCTTACCCGTCCTGCTGCACTGCTCTTCCCTCCGCCTGGAATGTTCTTCCCGACATCCCTCCGGCCGGCGCCCAAGGAGGGTCTTCCCCGGGACGGAGACCTCGCCCCGGCACGGCTCCCGCTCGGAGGCGCCTTCCTGCCCGGCTCCTCGATGTGCTTTCCAACATGGTCATGCGCTTCCCTCTCCCGGGTGCTTCCGACCCTGTTTCCCGGGGTTCTCACGACCATCGCGGCCACGAGGCCACGCGGGTGTTGTGATTCCCACGGGACCAGTGATCAGAACGGCTTCGGCGGACAGAGGAACTGGTGCGACTGCGCACACGGAGAGGAGCGGTTTCACAGGTTTCCCGCGTCAAACGCACCCTTTTGCAAAGCAAATTCACCTTCCTGCCACTGCTTTGCAAACGGGTGAATTTAAAGTGGAAAACCTGGGACATCTGGTCTGAGCGCTCCCCACGAACGCCCAAGTTCCTGGTTTACTTCACGTCCAGGTTGGTCAGCCTCCCTCGCCTCTCTTGCCCGTTTCCTTCCCTCCGGGCCCTGGGTATGGACGGGGGGGAGGTCAGGAGCGCGTGCCCTGGGTATGGACAGAGGAGGTCAGGAGCGCGTGCACTGGGTATGGACAGAGGAGGTCAGGAGCGCGTGCACTGGGTATGGACGGGGGGAGGTCAGGAGCCCGGGCCCCGGGTATGGACGGGAGGAGGTCAGGAGCGCGTGCACTGGGTATGGACGGAGGAGGTCAGGAGCGCGTGCACTGGGTATGGACGGGAGGTCAGGAGCGCGTGCACTGGGTATGGACAGAGGAGGTCAGGAGCGCGTGCACTGGGTATGGACGGGAGGAGGTCAGGAGCCCGGGCCCTGGGTATGGACGGGAGGAGGTCAGGAGCCCGGGCCCTGGGTATGGACGGGAGGAGGTCAGGAGCGCGTGCACTGGGTATGGACGGGAGGAGGTCAGGAGCCCGTGCCCTGGGTATGGACGGAGGAGGTCAGGAGCCCGGGCCCTGGGTATGGACGGAGGAGATCAGGAGCGCGTGCACTGGGTATGGACAGAGGAGGTCAGGAGTCGTGCACTGGGTATGGACGGGAGGAGGTCAGGAGCGCGTGCACTGGGTATGGACGGGAGGAGGTCAGGAGCGCGGGCCCTGGGTATGGACGGGAGGAGGTCAGGAGCCCGTGCCCTGGGTATGGACAGAGGAGGTCAGGAGCCCGGGCCCTGGGTATGGACAGAGGAGGTCAGGAGCGCGTGCACTGGGTATGGACGGGAGGAGGTCAGGAGCGCGGGCCCTGGGTATGGACGGGAGGAGGTCAGGAGCGCGGGCCCTGGGGGAGGACTTTACAGGATGATACGCAGTGAGCGAAAGGTGAGTCAGTGCTGGAGAGGACCGGGGTTGGCCACCCCAACGCTGCCTTTCGGGACATGATTTTTTTAAATTGATTTTTAGAGACAGAGGAAGGGAGAGGGAGAGGGAGAGGGAGAGGGAGAGGGAGAGGGAGAGGGAGAGGGAGAGGGAGAGGGAGAGGGAGAGGGAGAGGGAGAGGGAGAGGGAGAGGGAGAGGGAGAGGGAGAGGGAGAGGGAGAGGGAGAGGGAGAGGGAGAGGGAGAGGGAGAGGGAGAGGGAGAGGGAGAGGGAGAGGGAGAGGGAGAGGGAGAGGGAGAGGGAGAGGGAGAGGGAGAGGGAGAGGGAGAGGGAGAGGGAGAGGGAGAGGGAGAGGGAGAGGGAGAGGGAGAGGGAGAGGGAGAGGGAGAGGGAGAGGGAGAGGGAGAGGGAGAGGGAGAGGGAGAGGGAGAGGGAGAGGGAGAGGGAGAGGGAGAGGGAGAGGGAGAGGGAGAGAGAGAAACATCAATGTGAGAGAGAAACGGGGATCGCCTGCCTTCTGCCCCAAACCCGGGCATTGCCCTGACCCAGAATCAAACCGGCAACCTTTGGGTTCATGGGATGGCGCCTAACCAACCGAGCCAGCCGGCCTGGGCTGGGATATGACTTCTAAGCTGGTTGTTAAGAAACAAGAGACTCAGGAAGAAGCTTTGACCCACCCCCCATTCCCCTCACCCCCTGAGAGACGCAGGAAGGAAGGCGGGGTGCCGCCTGAGCAGCGGGCTCCCCTGAGTGCTGGGCCTGCTTGCTGACGGCCGGTCTGTTCTGTTGCCGGCGAACACTTACTGCCAGGTGCGCTCTGCTTTTCCTCAACGACAGCAAACACCACCCTCACTTCTGGAATCACAGACCTGTCCACGCCCCCCTTTCTCCTTGGTCCAAAGTGGGGTACACACCCAGGCTGCCTGTCTTAGGGATTTTCATGCCGATGTGACCTCCCAGGCACAGGCATGGAAACCGTGTTTTCTCCTGTTAATCTGTCTCTGTTCACTTGACTCTTGGCTCAGCGAGGTGAACTTGGAAGGTGGGAGGGAAAGTGCTATTTTTCAGCTCCACGGCGCTTTGGAGGTAAATTCCTAGAGGAGCCCATCCATCAGATTCTACGTAAACACTCGCGGGCTGGCCACGGCTGAGTGAGGAACCTCCCGGCGCGACTGGAGAGTTTTCAAGGAAAGGGAGGACGGAGCAGGCGGAGCCCCTTCCGTGGGCCTGGGACAGCCAGTGTGTGCTAAGCCCTAGGACCTAGGAGCACGTGCTGTGTCTACTTAACAATTAGTCACAGGCGAAATGAAGCAACTGAAAAACAACCCGACGAGAGACCCACACACAGGTCTGACCATCAGGGAAGCGTAAATAAACGAACCCCAAGAGACAAAGAAGTGGGGAAATGAAAACATCCAAAAACCAAAAAGGGCCTCTTCATATGACGTTTACCGAACAGTTAACCTCTCAGTCAGTGAGAAGGAGACACATCTCTGAGGAGGGAGCGCGCACCCCGGGGAGCAGATCACCGTGTTTGCAAGCACACTGGGTGCGCGTGGGTGCGCGTGGGTGCGCGTGGGCGCCGGGCGCTGGGCCTGCCGCCTCAGCGATCCTTATCGTGACCTCAGGAATTCAGAGGTGCCGTCCTGGGTTCGGGGTCCAGTGGGTTCCCGGCACCGCACGCCCCACCTTGCTTTCTGATGCTGGAAAGGTCTAGAATCCTGCCAAGCACAGCCTGTCAGAAGCGCCTTTTCTCCTGAACAAAGGAGCAGCCATTGGAAGGCGTCTAACCTGAAAGACCAGATTCCCAACCGCAGCCCAGGCGCCCCGAGGCCGCCCGGCCCCTCCCCCGGGTTAACCCCTTCCCTCCCCTCCCCCCCCGCCCCCCCCCCCCCCCCCCGCAGGCCCCAGCCCCCTCCCCCCCCCGTTAACCCCTTCCTCCCCTCCCCCCCAGGTTAACCCCTTCCTTCCCTCCCGGAGGCCCCAGAATGCCACCTCCAACGCCACGCAGGCTCTTTGCGTGTTAAGAATCTCGCTCTCTGGTGAGACTCCTCCTGTCTGAGCACTTCTCGGGGGCCGGGGGCACAGCCTCCCTTTACATCCGCCATCGTTCCATGGAGTCGCCAACAGGAAGACTCGGGAGGTAATAATAGTGCGCACCGCCCATCATTACAACGTTAGGTGTTAATCTTTCTAATCCCGGCACCTTTTTGGATAAGAAGAAAAATGAAATCGGTAATCCTGGCCATTTTCAAACTCCATCACCATGACATTGGGTCCACAAGCAATTTGTACCGGCTGGCTCTTCGGTTACCGGAGGGCTCGCTGTCACCGGTCACCGCCACACACAGCGCCCAGGCCCCGATTCGGCCGGTGCCCTTTGAACGCCGGTCCTTAGGCCCCGGGCCTGTGCTTCCTCCTCGCAGGCCTTTTCTCCCCGTGGGTTTAAAGTGTGTAGATTTTTTTTCCGGGTATTAAATATTAAATATGAAAAGTTTCGGTGATTAAAAATCCTGTGATAGCCCTGGCCCGTGCGGCTCAGTTGCCGGTTCATTCCCGGTCAGGGCACACGCCTGGGTTTCCGGGAGTGTACGGGAGGCAACCGATCAATGTTTCTCTCTCATCGACGGTTCTCTCTCTCTCTCTCTCTCTCTCTCTGTCTGTCTCTCTCTCTTTAACATCAATAATAATAAAAATCAAAGCATAAATCTTTTATTAAAAACGAATAAAGAAAATGCCCATGAGAGTGAAGGTTTTCCTCCCCTACCAGAGCAGATACCCCTTCCTCCTCTTCTTTTTCTCTGCCTGTGACGTTAGGAAAGATTAAACCCACGCGCACACACACACACACAAAGACAGACACTCATTGAGGGCGAAGGTGGGAACGCTGGCAAACGGAGCCGGTGAAGGTGTGAATCATACAACTGTTTGGAAGATAAAGTAGCAATTAGTGTCCGAAGACGTCGTGGCTTATTCCCTCTGACCTGGCGATGCTGTGGGGGTCAGGATGGTCCACGGAAGCCATTACCGATGCACAAAAGTTCGGGGAGCAGGATGTTCATTGCAGCATCACTTCCAGCGGTGAACTTGGAACCGGCCACGGGAAACTGAAAAGCTGAACTGGGGTTCCGGGTGACGAAGGTCGGGGAACCAGGTGGCAGAGTATGTCTTTCTTGCTCTGGGGCAGCTGCGTACAGGGAGGTACGTGATCTGCGTGCAGTGACGTCACACCGGGCACGTGATCTGTGTACAATGACGTCACACCGGGCACGTGACCTGAGCCCCGGATCCTGCAGAAACCGAGATTAGTTTAACAAACTACGGACAATCTACCAATGAGTGAGATGTCTAAAACTCAAGCACTGCAGTAAACATTTTTGCTCAAGAGTATAAAATTCCTTTAAATTTCTCATTTTCCTGTGTGAGGACTCTACCAACAAGTGACAATGTGTTGCAATTGATTTTAACACTATTCCATTCTTCGACTCCCCCGTGAACATGGCAATGACAAAAACAAAATGTGTTCAAGTACATTCTCCGATAAAGCCGCTGGAACCCGCACACGCCTTCTTGGTGGACTGGACACGTGGCTCGTACACGTCGGCGTGTCCCAGCCAGTGTGCCCAGAGCTTTCCGGGCCCCGATCCACGCACCGTCACCCAGCGGGCACTGTTCTGTCCCCGCCAGTACAAACAAGTAAACTGAGGCACGGGTCGCTTAAGGAATTTGCCCAGGTGCCCCCGCTCGGGACGGGCAAGGCCGGAGCTGGACCCGGGCAGGCAGCATTCAGACGCCTCGCTGCTGCTGAGGCGCACGGTCAGATACAAACGCAGTGACGGACGGAAGCTTAGGCCCTGGGTGAACGTGGGAAATGCACTGGGCTGGGGGCCGTCGGAGCTGGGGGAGGAGGGAAGAGGTGGTCACAGAGGGTCGTGGAGGAGGTGATGATTGGGGGTCGGGGTCAATGGGAGCCTCGGGGAGGGGAGGCAGGCTGGCGAAGAACATTGGAGGCCAAGGTCGAAAGGTCAGACGGAGAAGCACCTGGCCTGCCCCCGAGGGCGGAAGGGTGGGCAGGGATGGAGAGGCAGGGCTCCGTGCTTACTCGCTTTTATCCTTCCCACGGGGCCATGTCTTAGCTTTGTTGTTTTTTCCTTCCCGTGAGAAATGAAGATGGAAGGGGGCTGAGTGGCAGAGGGACGTGACCAGGTTATGTTTTCAAAACCGCCATCACTCGGCTGAAAGGCCAGAGGCGCAGCTGCAGGGGGCAGGGAGCGGGGTGGAGAGGAAGGGACAGAATTCAGGCTCGGCCGCGGGTCAGATGTGAGGGGTCAGGGAACAGCGATGGACAGAGCTGACTAGAGGGAATCGGCCCACTCACACGCATACGTTTCAGAGGGAGGTGCCCGCTGAGGACCCCGACTTTCCACAGAGGGAACTTTCCTTTCCCTTCCTCTACCTCCCCTCCTTACACAGCATCCTCAGTCACAATGACCCTGTTTCTCCTTTAGTGACTGGAACGCTCTGCAAACTAAACAGCACAGGGAAGGCGAAATGAGTTTCTCCTTTCCATCATCAGGCTCCTTTGAGTTGGGGAAGGACATTCAGTACAGACAGTCCCTGCTAACCCTGTTTTTTAAAACATAAAAACCGCTTTTAAAGGACAAACCTGATTCTGATTTAGAAATCCAAACACCGTAAAAAAAACAAAAAAACAAAAAAAAAAAAAAACCTTCATTTTCTCCCCTCTATCCTTGAAGTGGCCACCTTAATTTTTTAAAAACATCTAAAGGGATACAATTATACATGTTTGCTCCGGGGCACAATTCAGGGACCAGGTTGAGTATCTCGGTCCATAGGAAATGTGTCTTTGCTAAGCTGCAATTCAGTTCTCACTCAGGTAGCAAGTGGTCAAAATAATTTTCAAAGTCATTATATTAGGAACAAATAGATATACATTTAAAGCTACACTAATAAAAGAGAAACATGCAAATTGACCGTCACTCTGCTACGCCCACCAGCCAATCAGGAGCAAGTATGCAAATTAACCCAACAAAGAGGCGCTGTTGGAGTGTCTGGGCCTGTCAGCCTGGCCAGGGGCCGTGGGAGCCCAGCGGAGAGGCTGGATCCGCTGCTGGAGAGGGCAGATCCAGCCTTGCCACTCTGCCGCTGCTGGAGTGTCCAGGCCTGTTGGCCCGGCCGGGGGTCGCGGGGACCAAGCAGCAAGGCTGGATCCACCACCGTTGTAGTGTCTGGGCCTATTCATGAGGCTGGATGCTGCATCCAGGGGGCACACGCAAATTGTCCCCTCAGGAGTTCGATCGGGAGACCAGGAGTTAGATCACTTGCTATGATGTGCGCTGACCACCAGGGGACGGCACGGAACGAAGGAAGACCCCAGCTGGCAGCTGGGGAAGGCAGGCCCCAGCCAGCAGCCAGAAGGCCCCGATCAGCCCTGATCGCCGGCCAGGCCTTGGGACCCTACCCATGCACGAATTTCATGCACTGGGCCTCTAGTTAAGTAATAAAAGCCTTAGAGACTACTAAAAACATTAAAAAAAAAAACAAAACACAAATATCCCCAAAGAACCGACAGCTGCTTCTGAAAACCCCACACAGAAGGTGCCGATGACAGACCAGGGGGCGTGTCACCATCTACTGTTCCCCAGGCCAGGACTCGAGGAAAACCTCTGCTGAAACCCAGCCCCCTCAGCAATCCGGCCGCCCTGGCCCGGGGCTGGGTTCCAGCCTAATTGCACCCAGAAAAGAAGGCCCTGTCTCTCCTCTCCCAAGACGCCGAGGTAAAGCTGGAATTGTAATTTGCCGGACGGCCTAGGCGGAGCACAGCTTCTGCACCATCCCCTGAAGTAAAAGTTAAGTGTAAAGGGAAAGGCTTTGATGGAAATATAAGACAGCGAAGCAATGACAAAGAAAGCTGTTTTAGAAAAATAAATAACTGTGCATTTAAAGTATTTTCTCTAACCAGTAACACTCCCTTTTAGCAATAACTGCTGTTATGGGGTACCAGTGGGAACAAGAAGAGGTACATGGGCTTTGAGGTCAGACAGACCCCCACCGCTTAGGAGCTGTGTGACCTTGGGCAAGTTGCTCAACCTCTCAGATACCTCATTCCCTCCATCTGCAAAATGGTGGTAATTATACCTACTTTTTAAAATATATGTTTATTGATTTCAGAGAGGGAGAGAGAGCTAGATACATCCATCAATGATGAGAGAGAATCGTTGATCGGCTGCCTCCTGCACGCCCCCTACTGGAGATCGAGCCCACAGCCGGGGCATGAGCCCTGACCAGGAATCTAACTGTGACCTCCTGGTTCATGGGTCAATGCTCAACCCCTGAGCCACACTGGGCGGGCTGTGCCTACTTTTAAGAGATGGTACAAAGACTAAGTGAAAGAATGTGTGTAGATAAAGCACCTAGCACAATGTCTGGCACATAATTGGCTCCCGTAAATGGTGTGAAGGTTCTTTATCGACTTTGTATTTCTATAAAATCAATTATTAGAGATTTCCCCCCTTTTAGCACTAAGTGAGGCAAAGTAGATGCTTCTCTTTCTGACTGCCCAGCCCTACCTCATCTGATCGTTTTTATCACAGCAAACATAGAACAGAACACCGAGTGCCCACTGCACGCAGCCAGCATCGTGCGAGGGGCTGTGGCCGATACAAGGGAAGAGGAGTCGGTCTCGGCCACCACAGGTCTGCAGTGCAAGCAAGGAGGCGAGACGCAGAGACGAAAGCTAAAGAAATACACGGAGTGGCCAGATGATGATGATCTCTGAACGCATAAGGCCACTCAGTGTATATCCTATATAATAAAAGGCTAATATGCAAATTGTCCCCTCGACCAGGAGTTCAACCAGAGGCAGGCCGGCCAACCGCCCATGTCCCCTCCCCTTGGCCAGGCTGGCCAGACCCTACCCATGCACGAATTCATGCACCAGGCCTCTAATCTTACCTAATAATAAAGAAACATATAAATTGACCATACCTCCGCTACGCCCACAGCCAATCAGAGTGAGTATGCAAATTAACCCAACAAAGATAGCGGTTAATTTCCTGGGCCCCGGGAACCTCCTCGGCACCGAGGTCACTCCCAGCTGGCCATTGGGCGGAGGCTTTAGGCTTGGAAGGGGCCAAGCCTGGGATGGGAGGGAAGGGGTAAAAAATCAATGGAAACATATCCTCAGGTGAGGATAAAAAGAAAAATAAAGAAAGAAATGTCATATCCTATGAAAGACACATCTTGAAAATGCTTAAAGAAAGTTGTCATTTTTTCATGGTGAAGGGACTGGAGTCCATGTTGATGAAAATACCTTGGCAGCTGCGATGACTGGCAGTGGCTGCAGCAGCGGGGTGAAGGGGCTGGCGCCTTCCCCTGATCAGCCTGGTCGCCTCCCACAAAGAGAGGCCAGACTGCGGCTTAGGTCCACTCCCAATGGGGAGCGGGCCTAAGCCATCAGTAGGCCATCCCCTGAGGGCTCCCAGTATGTGAGAGGGGGCAGGCTGGGCTGAGGGACCCCACCGCAGTGCACGGATTTCGTGCACCGGGCCCCGTGTGTGTGTGTGTGTGTGTGTGTGTGTGTGTGTGTGTGTGTACACACACACACACACTGAGTGGCCAGATTATTATGTGTTCAGAGATCATAACAATCTGGCCACTCAGTGCATACAGTCCAGCGTGAGCTGCATGACACGGCGAATCACCATGGCGAGTCACAGGGGGAAAACGGACGTGCGTCAGAGCAGTGACTCTCCACTCTCTGGGGAAGGGCCACTTCTGTTTCCATCGCCAGCCCATCAGGAGCCAACATGTGGTCCTACTGCCCGTGACTCTCGCGCAGCTCATCGTGCCCACCAGGCTACCTCAGGGGCCACATGCGTGGATGGTGGGGGCATGCTAAATTCCCCAGAGTCTCTAAACACTCACTCTCAACCTCTACTCATCTCGTCACAGATGAACTAATAATGTTTGAAACCGTTTTGAATTAGTAATCAGTGGATTCGTCTCTGAGTCGCCCTGAGCTGGACTGAAAGGGGAAGGTTTCGATTGTTCGAGCAGCATCCAGAGAGAGCAGTCGGGGTGGACACGGCAGGGTCCGAAGCTGGATGAGCCTGTGCATATTGGGGGAATTATTTTTTAAAATATGTTTTTAATGATTTCAGAGAGGAAGGGAGAGGGAGAGACAGAAACATCAATGATGAGAGAGAATCACTGACTGGCTGCCTCCTGCACGCCCCACACTGGGGATTGAACACACAACCCAGGCATGTGCCCTGACCGGGAATCGAACCAGGACCAAGTCTGGATTCATAGGTTGATCCTCAACCACTGAGCCAGGCCGGCCGGGCGTGGGGGAATGCTTTTTATCATGACTGGAACAGGTCAGTACAATCCAGGGCAGGGTGTAGACGTACCTGGAGGGATAGATATAGACTATCTGCTTTCCATAATGCGCGGAACAGCTCCCCCCGTAGGGACCTCAAAAACAAGGAAAAGGAGAAGATCTTGGAGTTTTCCAACCTCCCCGCCCACCCCCACCCCCCACCCCCAGCTTATCAGCTAAAGGAACAGCATCCACAAGAGCCCTCCTGGCGAGAACAGTCAACATTTCACATGCGTGCACACACCTCAGGAACCCTCTTAGTCATCGGGGGAAGGAGCCGGCCGGGAGTGCCAGGTCTGGGCCGGGCTGGCCTGCTGTGAACCGTGAGCTCAGCTCTGAGCACACAGCCGGCTCAGATCCTGGCCCTCCAGGTACGAGCGGTGCGACCCGTCCCACCTGAAGAGTGGGGACAGCAGCAGCACCCCCAAAGGGCCGGGGGAGGGCTGGGCGAGCGACCCGTGTGCATCCCTCAGGCCCGTGCCTGGCGCCTGCTCGCCTGGACGGCCTCCTGCTGAGATCAGACCCTGCCCTCCAGCGGGTTCGGGCGTGCGGGGCAGCCTCAGGGGCATCGAGGGCGCTCACCCCACTGCTCTGAGCTCGGGGGTGCTGGGCAGAAGCCCTCGGCCTGAGCCAAGCATTGGGAAGTGCTCCCTCCTTGGCCCCTTCTCCCAGCCAGTTGCTACTCGCAGGACACAGAAACTGTCTCCTGTGTTTTGATCAAACAGGGCTCACTGTCTCCACCGAACGAACGAGAGTCAGGGGCGGGGCCGGGCGGGGGGGGGGGGGTCCAGGCCGGCCCCGTGGGCGCTGCACGTGGTGGACGCCCTGCCCGGCAGCTCCCTGGACGTGCCCTCGGCAGGAGGTGGAGGGACGAGCAGCGGATGGGCAGCTACACTCCGCAGCGCGTCTGGCCTCTCAGTGGTTGTGGCTCTGTCGTCCCTGGACGTCCCTCGTTGCAAGGGGAGGTACAAAGATGGGGTTTTTAAGCTGGATACTCTGCTGATCCAAACAAAACCGGGGTTCCGTGAATAAGAGAAGAGGGAAGGGTGATTATTGGGGAGGCACCCAGCAGAGAAGCTTCCTCGCCGCCACGGGGACCCCGCACCCAGGCCGGGCCCAGGCCTGTACACAGTGAGCTCACGGTAAAGCAGCGACACCGGTGAGCCGCGTCCCTGCGGCGATGAAGTCCTCTCTTCTTGTGGAAACTCAGGCTGGAAGTATTCACATGCCTTATAAGGCTAACGCGCTGACGGGTATGTGGAAAGCAACACTGGGAAAATATTTGGGGTAAAAACTTGATCCATGTGGTAAGAGAAAAACAGGGCCTTAGTATTCATAAGGGATATGCTTTCAGGTCATGGGAACCAAAAATGTCACATCGGAGAATGCCGGAAATAGCACTATAGCATTTGGCAATAAACGTGGGCGGTGGGGCCGCATTCAGATACGGCTGCCTTCTTCTCTTCTCCTCTTTCTCTCCTCTCAGTGAAAGAGAGACACGTCTCTTTATTAAAATATATTTTTATTGATTTCAGAGAGAAAGGAAGAGGAAGAGAATCACTGAGTGGCTGCCTCCTGCACGCCCCCCTCCCCCCTCACTGGGGATCAAGCCCACAACCCGGGCATGTGCCCTGACCAGGAATCAAACCCTGACCTCCTGGTTCAGGTCAACACTCCACCACGGAGCCCCACAGCTAGGGCAGAGAGACAAGTCTTTAGAAATGGAATTAAACCACTCAGGGAGCTCTTTTAAACCACTTCGTCCACTCACGTAACCAACACTGTGGGAACACGCACTGTATTATTAGGTCCAGGAGCACAACGGTCACCAAACTCACATGGTCTTGGCCCGCATGGCACCTCGGTGCCAGTTGGGGTCGTGGGGCAAGACAGTAGAGAAATAAACAAAAGCCCTGGCCAACCATGAACGTATAACTAAGTAGAACAACAAATCGATGTCTCTCTCTCTCTCTCTCTGTCCCCTCCTTTCTTCTCTCCCTTTCTCGCTCTCTCCAAAATCAATCAAACAATAAATCTTGGGGGGAAAGAAACAAGTTCACTGCTAGTGGTCAATGCTATGAGATGCTGTGACACTGACTAACGAGACGAGGTCACATCGCCACCCAGGAATGAGAAGGCCACCCTCAGGACGTCGGGAAGGAGCACCGGGGGGCAGAGCATCGGGGGGAAGGGGCCCCCTGCTCTGATGACATCTCCTGCTACTTGCCTGCACTCGCTGGCCAACCCCACTGTCACCCGAACATGCCAAACACACGCTCGCCTCGGCCCTTTGCACGGACTGTCCTCCCGCACTCTCCTTAGACACTCTCTCCCTCCATCTTCGTGCTCCCTCTGACTCAGATCGCTGCTCAATAAAGCAAGAGGGAGATGGATGAGGCCACAATCACGTTCATTCTCGCAGGCATTCCACACGCATTTATTGAGTGCCACCTGAATGCCAGGCCCCGATCTGGCCCTCCCGGGGAATATAATGGTGAGATACAAGGCGAGTTTCCTGCTCTCATAGGTCCTACGTTCTAGTTGGAGAAATGGTCAGAAAACAGACATAAAAAGTCAGATGGCGGTACGTGTAAGTGGGTCCGAGTTTTTATTGCAGACACGGTGGTCAGAGGTGCCTCTCTGAAGAAGCGAGCAGACAGCTCAATGATCTAAGGGAAGACTGGGGGGGGGGCGGGGGGAGAGACTGAGGCAAGAGACACAGCAAACACAGAGGCCCTAAGGCAAAGCTGTCTTTCAAAATACCACAAGAAGCTTTCTCAACAAAGCTGTTAAAAACTCTATCAACCATCTGAGCTACCTTGGTGTGGCTCAGCGGTTAGAGCATCGGTCCGCAAACCGGAGGGTCGAGGATTCTATTCCTGGTCAAGGGCACGTGCCTGGGTTGTAGGTTTGATCCCCAGCCCCAGTTGAGGTGTGGGTGGGGCAACCAATCCATGTGTTTCTCTCACATCAATGTTTCTCTATTCTCTTTCTTCCTCTCTACAAAAATCAGTGGGAAACATATCCTCACTCCTTGGATGAGGCTTAAGAACAACAAAAATGATATTAAAAGTCTGTGTCCCCCAGAAAGATATACTGAAGTCCCTGCCCCCAGTGCCTTACAATGTGATCTTGTTTGGAAAAGGGCTCTGACCGATGCAATTACCGAGGATGCGGTCACACTGGAGGAGGGCGGGCCCTCCGTCCACACTTGAAGATGGAGCCGAGATGGGAGGGAGGCGGCTGTGAGTCAGGGGCACGAGGACCGCCGGCCACCGGAGACGCTGGCGAAGGTGCGGAAGGACCTACCTGGAGCCGCAGGGAGCAGGGCCCGCCGACACCTGGATTTCGGATTTCTGGCCTCCAGAGCCGGGTCACAATAAACGTCTGTGGTGTTAAGCCACCCAGTTTGTGGCACATTGTCATGGCAACCCTGGGACACAAAGATGCCTCTCGGACAGCCAAGGTGTGAGCTGAGGGCAGCGTGTAGGGCTGAAGATGTACATCTGGAGGTAGAACACCTTAAGCAAGCAGACCGGGCGTCACTTACAGCAAACCCGCCAAGGCGCTGCCCACCGACGGCGGCGTGTGGGGCCCCAGGGCGGCGTGTGTTCTAAGACCCTGCACAAAGGTGAGAGGAGCAGAGCGGGCCACTGTGGTACTGGGTTAAACCGCCGCCGCCGCAGCGAACGGCAGAGAAAATCACCGTGTAATGAGGCCCTCAGACAATACAAACGTAACACTCAAGCCGTGGCCCAGTTAATAAAATAAAAATGTCTTAAACAGGGGAAACTCGGCAACTAGACACAGACGATGGTTACCAGTCACCTTGTGATATCATGAAACCTCAGAGAGTTAGACAACGAAAGCAGCCCACGGCGATGCAGCACGTGGGATGGAATCAGCAGGTGTAAAAGGAGAAAAGTAAAGCGTGGGACACGAGCTTCCCTTTCGGGCACACAGGTCTCTCTAATAAAACGCTGTCAGGTTCTGGAACAGAATTTAGTCATGGTCTCAGGTACAAACCACAACAAAAACAAAAAAGGGACACAAGGAATAGGGTACCTTGAAGTCGTTAAAACTTACCAACTATTCATATGAGCATAATCCACGGGCACAGACAGTGGGGGGGTGAGGGCATGTGCTGGGGGAGCGGGAGTGGCCGGGGAGAGGTCATTGAGGGGGAAAAGGAGACACATGTGATGCTTTAAACAATAAAGAATTTTTTAAAAACTTACAAACTATAAAACATAAAGTTCAGAACACGTCAGACCATCATTACAGTAAGACGGACAAATGTAAGACCTCAACTTATAAAACTGTCTTAAATTTAAAATCATGTCCATGAGCGAGATGTGCCCGGAAATGCGTCATCCCCTGATGGCGTGGTTGGCCCGGCTGGTTGGTGAGGCCCAGTGTGCCCCTCCCAGAGCTGAAGCTTCCTTTTTTAAAAATATATATTTGTATTGATTTCAGAGAGGAAGGGAGAGGGAGAGAGAGAGAGAAACATCAATGATGAGAGAGAATCACGGATCGGCTGCCTCGTGGGGACCAAGCCCGCAACCCGGGCATGTGCCCTGACAGGGAATCGAACCGGGACCTCCAGGCTCATAGGTCGACACTCAATCACTGAGCCTCGCCGGCCGAGCCCAGCTTTTCCTCGAGAAGCCGCTGCTCCTCTTACGGGAACTATACTCAGTAGTTGTTGTTTTTTCTTTTTTCCAAAAAGTCTGTTAAGATGCCCATTTTTAAAGAAATCTCATTGCATCTAAACTCCAGGTCCAGATTTGTATTCCAGGAGCCTGCCCGTCGCGTTGAAGACTGTGCAGAACCCATTTCCCCGGCGACGGTGCTCGGGGCGGGCGGGAGTGGGCGTCTGGCAGCCGCGGGGTTTCCTGCCCCCTCGGAGCGATGAAATCTCTCGTTATGACACTGTTATGTCACCGGGACGCACCGCCTGCCAAGCCTCTCTTAGACAGCTATGTGGGTTTTCCCGAATTCCCTCCAGCAACTTAAACCCTCCCGTCCTTGCCAGCTCCCAGGGACATGACAGGGACCGTGCAGGAAACGTAAGGTGACTAACAGTTGCACAACCCTTCGCGTGGCATTTCCATGGCGGGGAGACGAGCTCGAGGGGCCGGGGGAGGCAGTACCCAGTTCACAGACGGCGCGGGGGTCGGTCCTCGGACTCAGGGAGAAACCGGGGTCCTGCCCGGGAGGTCTGAATGTTTTCATTAGAAACCTCTTTGCTTTTTTTTTTGCTTTTTTTTACATATTTTTATTGATTTCAGAGAGGAAGGGAGAGGGAGAGAGAGATAGAAACATCAACGATGAGAGAGAATCATTGATCGGCTGCCTCCTGTGCGCTGCCCCCCCTCCCCCACTGGGGATGGAGCTCGCACCCTGGGCATGTGCCCTGACCGGAACCGTGACCCCCTGGTTCATAGGTCGATGCTCAACCACTGAGCCATGCCGTCGGGGCTCCATTCTATCGTAGTGGTCGTGATTAAACGCCATCAGACCTGCGCGTTAGCGAAGGCCCACGTGAAACGTCTCATAGGCAAACAATCGCCTTTCTCCACTCAACATACTGAACTCACGATCACCTGGAATCAAGAGCTGTCAAAAGGAACACAGGCTTTTCGACTCAAACCGAACAAGCCACAATCATTCGAGATGGCGTTATTACGCCTCCCTCCATGAAAACGGAAAATCAAAGTGAGTGCTCATCGGAGTCCCGGAGCAGACGGGGACTGTGGAGAGATGAGCACGCGTGGACAGGGCTGAGCCTGTGACGAGCCCGATTCTCAGGGAGCGTGGGACTCGAACAGAGTCCAGGTCCAAGGTCACCCTCGAGCGCCTGGACACAGAACAGCCAGAGGCCAGAAAGCACACGTGACCTGCTTGGAACGCACTAAAAGAGACGCTGCACAGCGAGGAAAACAGAAGTTTCCTGGCCAGGACCTTTGCTTCCGGAATTCCCTCTGTTTTAGGTTTAACAGGAATCAAAGCATTCAGCGAAAACCTCACTTTTGTTAATAGGCTTGTTTTATTATAGATGTTTCTGTGGTGGCGGAGTTTAGTCACTAATTTCAATAATAGTGTGTGAATGTACCCAACATAGCAAAGTTTTAAAAGTTAAATAAGTGTGCTCTCTCTCTCGCTCTCTAATTTTTATATATATATATATGTCTCTTTTAAAAAGCATACTTGGGCCTGGCCAGTGTGACTCAGGGGTTGAATGTTGACCTATGAACCAGGAGGTCACTGTCCGATTCCTGGTCAGGGCACATGCCCAGGTTGCAGGCTCCATCCCCAGTGTGGGGCGTGCAGGGGGCAGCCGATCCATCATTCTCTCTCACCATGGATGTTCCTATCTCTCTCCCCTCTCCCTTTCTCTCTAACATAATTTTTTTTTTTTAAATGTAGGCATCATGCGCCGATCTGGAGCAGATACAGCTTCGTGCCTTAGATAGAACAAGGAAACGTTCCCCGCCTCCCAGGACTCTGTCTGGGTCTCTGTAAGTCGCCAGTTTCTCGGGAAGACATCTAGCTTCCATCTATTTTTGTGAAGTTCTCTCTTGGTTCAAATAAGCAGCCTGAGCTTCCTCTCCCCCGTCCATCCCGTCACCCACCAGAAGAGGGGAGGACACCCAGCAAGTGGAAAACCCTGCTGGGCGCCGTGTCCTCGGTGCCCTGACCCGCCTCACGGACCCGTGAACTGTCCAGCCCTGTTCTCGCCCACCCTCCAGCGCACACGGCAGAGCAGATGGAAACTCCACTGACTAAATTAAAACACACTAATTGGGCATCGAATTTCTCCCGAAAATGTTCCTTCCCGGCATCACAGATGAGGTATCGTGTGGGTGTCGGATGTACGACTAAGAGGAAATGTGTTCTTTCTGTCCAAACAAATCATTCCGATTCCCTTTACTAAACTCGCTCATTGGCTCCTGGAAATGATCAAATGGAGGATGTGGGGAATGTGACTGCTCAGACACTCAAAAGGCTTATTCAGTGATGGAAACAAGCAGAGTCAAAACGGCCGCTAAGTCATTCCCAGATTAAGTTGTGCTTCCTTGCAAAACCAGCCCCCCAAACCGGAAGCGCCACGTGGGTCCAGACGCGGACAGACGCTCTGCCTTCCAGAGACAAGCACTTGGGTCTTTCTTGCAGTTCACACATGTTCCAAAGACCTGGTCTTAAGGCTTTCTGCTCTAACATCAACTCCTCGTTTGCAGCGTCACCAAAACGGTATGAATTTAACCGGACGGCTCGGGGACCCCCCTCAACAGATTACCCAGGTCCATGAACTGCAACGCGAACGGTTTCCTGGCTGTTGCGTGGTTTCTATGACAACTCAAAGGTCCCTGGAGCCTCCGCGTTCTGTCCGGCAGAGCTGGCCTGACCTGAATCCACGGACGATGTGCCTGCAGCTGTCAGGGGCTCTGGCTTCCCCGGGGCAAGGTCAGCATCCGCAGTGACAGAGCCTGCTCGTCGTCGCGTGCCCCTGGCGTGGGATGTGATGAAAACGGCGCCTGAGCTCTATGCTCTTCCTCCTCAGAACCAATAACGTCGTAAGAATAATATTAAGTAAATCCCAGGACAGGCCATTCCACAAAACACCTGACCGGCACTCCTGTAAACTGTCACCAAAAACAAGGACGGTGAGAAACTGGGCGGCGGCGAGGAGCTAAGGAGAGACGGCGACCCATGCTGAGTGGTGTCCGGGGTGGGCTCCCGGAGCAGGCAAAGGGCGTCAGTAGAGAATGCTGGGTGCTGCCCTAACCGGTTTGGCTCAGTGGATAGAGCGTCGGCCTGCAGACTGCAGGGTCCCAGGTTCGATTCTGGTCAAGGGCATGTACCTTGGTTGCGGGCACATCCCCAGTAGGGGGTGCGCAGGAGGCAGCTGATCGATGTTTCTCTCTCATCGATGTTTCTAACTCTCTATCCCTCTCTGTAAAAAAATAAATAAAATATATTTTTGAAAAAAAGAATGCTGGATGATGATAATCAACAGCCATGTCACTGGTTTATATACTTACTATACCATACGTTCATTGTCATTTTTTAGTGTATTCTTTCTACTAATTAAAAAAACACTGCTGTAAAACAGTGTGCCTCACACGGCTCAGACTTACTCTGTCTCGATTGTGTCTTGTCTCTTGTGTTTGATTCAGTCTCGGGTTGTTTTGTGCAGGGACATGCCGGGCAGGCTGGTGGCCTAAGAGCAACAGTAGCCTCAGCCTGCGGCGGGCGGCACCGTCTGTGTCTGTGTCCGTGTCAGGGCACTCGGAGGCTCACACACGGCGTCATCGCCCAACGACGCCCTTCTCAGAATGCACCCCTGTCTTCAGCGGTACGTGCCTGTACGTGCGTGTGTATACCTTGGCTGTGGTGGGAAGGAAAAACATTTTCCCTGAGAATTCACAGGTTCATCCTCGTGCAGGCCAGAACCCACATTATCTGTGCGGTGGCCCCGAAATTCTCAGCCAAAAATTCAGTTTATTCAAGCGATCCTGGCTCACCCGTGCGTCTAAGGTATCTGGTATAAACAAACACAGGGTTTGAATTCCCGCAGATAAAGTTCCAACGAATATAAACTTGGAATCAAAAGCACAAAATGCACGAGGAAACAAGTTGCTAAAAGTAAGACTAAGTAGAAAAAACTAACAGTGGTAGATCCAACAAAGACTGCAGATGTTGAAATTATTAGATACCAAATGTAAAACATCAAGTTTACTAAAACTAAAGAAAGAAAAGAAAATGTTAGAGATGGAAAAAGAGGTTAGCAAAAATGACCAAGGATACGTGAAATAAAGCCAAATACAGTATCCAAACATGACAAATATAATCATCGATATTATAAAGTCAATTAAGGTTAAGGAGCAGATATGGTTAAAGAGAGTAACAACCAATTGGAAGGTAGATTGGAAGAAATCACACATAATCCAGCCCAGAGACAGAAACAGAAAATACAAAAGAGTTAGACCCAAAGGACAGAGTAAGAAGGTCTGTTACTCATGTGAACAAAGTTACATAAGGGGGAGAAAAACAATGACCAGGAAGCAATGGGAATAATGCCTAACCATGTTCCAGAACTGATGGAACACAATAGTTCTCAGATACAGAGGGAAGTACTTCCATAGACTGACTGTAAGTGAACAGTCACACAACAACAAACAGACTTTCAAGACGGGGAGAAGAGACAACACTGAAAGAATGGGCTGTTAGACGGCAAACTAATTTTTCATTCAGTTACGATAGTATGGGAAGACGATGGAATGAAAAAACACTTCCAAACTCTGAGGAAAAACTCATCAACGTAAGAGTTATCTATATATGTGAAGTTATCTTTTAAGAAGGAGGGTGAAAAAAAGACATTTTCAAGCAAAAAAGTTTTCAACCAGCAAATCATCCCTAAAGAACTTTGGAAAGAAATACACTGCAGAAAGAACACTAACCCTGAAATAGTATCTGAGGGGTAAGAGGGAAAGGCGGTTAAATCTGGATAAATGCTGACTGTCTACATAAACAATAATGATAATGTCCGACTGGGGTGCTCCAGAGAGATTAAAATCCTAAACAAGAACATGAACACTGGGAGGCCGTCGTGTGAGTTAACGTGTTTTTGAAGTGTCCCTGGGACTCTTGCAGGAGGGCGAAGACACTAACGTTAGACTTTGCTACGTCGAGTGTGGATTTCACAACCTCTATAACCACTAAGAGGGAAAACGAGGGGCTCGGCCCAGGCCGACTCTGGGCCTGCGTCCCGGCTCAGCTTCTGCCCAAATCTGCGTCCCCCACGTCCCTGCCACGGGCCCCTAGAGCACGCTAACCACTTCCTCCACCGCGAAGCCTGCTTCCCGAGGGAGTCACTCTGCAACCACGACCCCACGGGGAGGCCCGGGAACGAACTGAGCGTGTTTGTCGCGTGCCCCTGGCGTGGGATGCCAAATACAGTATCCAAACATGACAAATATAATCATCGATATTACAAAGTCAATTAAGGCTAAGGAGCAGATAGAAGGTAGGGCTGTGAGCAGATGCTGGCGCCATTCGCACAGCGGTAATGAGGAAGGCGCGGGAGCTGGAAGAGATGGCTGAGTTAGCAACAAGCAAAGGGGCTTCGGAGGATGCCTACAGCTGAGCATCCAAGAGAGAGAAGAGCCCAGCACGGAAACGGACTGAGGAGGCATCGAAAGGGGTGACAATGCCGTGTCTTCGAGGTCAAAGACAAGAAAACGTCAAGAGATTTGCTCACCGTTTTAGACGCTTACCTTCCAGAGAAGGAACTGGTGGCTGCGGACACTTGACGAATACTCACAGCATCGCTCTCCCTCCCTCCCTCCCGCCCCCCAGCCCACGCGCCCGCTTTACTGTAGGAAACCGTCCCCCCTCCCCTCTCAGCGATGCGCTTCTCCCCGTGAATCCAAGGGTGAGCTCGGCTCAGCTGCCAATCCGAGCACCACATTCCCTGGCCTTCAGTCCCAACTAATGAGAACCGGCCCAGGTTTTTGTTCAAACCTTTAAATAAGCCGGTTTTGTGTTGTTGTTGTTTTGTTTGTCTGTTTGTTTTTGACTGGATGACCCTAGGGTTTGCTGTCACCGGAGAATCGTGAGATGAAGTCAGTGCCGCGAGGATGCAGCCACCGTCAGAGAGACCTGATGTGGCGCCATTGCCCGCACCTGCCCAGGGGGTGCGCACAGCTACGCGCCCTTCGACAGCCCAGCACTGATCCGCCAATTCCTTGTTATGTTTAACGAATTTGAGCGGGATTTTCTGTCACTAGCAAATTCTAAAATCCTAACTGATAACATGAGGATAGGTATTCCATATTCAATTCGATAGTCTATCTACTTTTTCTCACTAAACATGGGAATAGGAGAATTTGTACTTGTTCAGAGTAAGCTAGCTGCCTCGGTTTGAGTCCCCAGGTTCCAGCTTTGTACTGCACCTCAGTCATAGACTGGGCATAGGAATGGCAGGCAGGTGCCTCATGGGGTTGTTGTGAAGTGAAATCAATGAATGCACCCAGAGCCTTAGAACAGGGCCCAGTCCTCAGGAATGCTATAGAAATGTTAGCTCTTCGTCTTTGTTCCGAGTTCCGAAATCATCAGCGGCATCGTGTCGACGGCTGGAGAGGGAAGCCGTGGCGTCCGTGGCCAGTGTTTCACTGTCGTCAACAACACGCACTGGCCACGTGGGCATGAAGCTCTCCCTGTTGGTGATGGTTCCCCGGGTTTAGAGCGCTGGCGGAAACCCTGGCGCTTAAAGCTTTAACCTTTTGCACTCGGATGTCGAGATTAAAATTACTCTTTGAATGTATCAATAATTTGAAATATAAAAAAATCCAAATAAATAAGTTTGTCTGAAAAGAAACTCCAGTTTTTTATTCTACTGCCGCGCTTTGTAAAATCTGGGGTATTTAAAAAATTAAATCCCGAGTAGAATAAAGGAATCGAGAAAAAAGCAAGCGAGTGCAAAGGGTTAAGGAGGTAGAATCTACGGCCTTGATCCAAAGACTCTTGCGTTTTTAGGATGTGAGGGTGATCTGGCTGCGACATCTGTCACCCCATTGAACGCCAGGGTTGATTCGGCTGATCTGGCTGGCTAGGCGGGTGTCCCCCTCCTCCCTCACCGATCCATGTGCGTCCCTCCCAAAGCTGCGCGCTCGGTCGAAGAGGACGACCTTCCCCCCCAGAGGAGAGGACCGGTCTTCGGTCAAGGGTATACGAGTAGCTGCGCTCCCCTGCTAGAACCTCCAAACAAGCTCTCAAAGACTCTTGCGTTTTTATACCAACGAGGCTGTTTGCACTCACCCATTCTCCTCCCGATAATTTAAGCTCATGCCTGAGACCAAGGGAGTCAACCATCTACTACAGGAGATGCAAAGTGTTGTCTTTGCTGGGATCACACACTCAGGCTTACCAAGCGCTCAAGGAAATTCAACATCGAAGCAGCCAGAAAGCTCCCTAAGTGGGGAATTTCCTGAATTTGACTCTGACGTGGTGAGTGGAATGACTGTAGAGTTTCCGCCGGGCGTCCTGGCGCCCCCCGATGCATCGTGGCAGCAGGCGTGAACAGGGGGTGGATTTTATTCTGTTTCTTCATCAGCGAAAACGATGTTTCTGTCACATTTTTTCCTAAACAGCTTTCGTTAGTCACAGCACCCTAAGATTAATGCTATAATCACACACATTTATAATAGAAGCATAAATTACACAGTCAAATATGCCTTTTTATGGGGGGCGAGGGGGACAAAAGCTGCCATCTTTAAAATATCCACAATCATACCCCACCATTATTTGAAGGAAAAGTGTAATCGGGAACTTTAACTCCACGTTCTTAGACTGACTAAGTTGTCTCGAGAGTTCAGAAACAACTCGGAAGAAGTGATGTCGGCGAACGGGCCGGGAAAAGTTAACTCCAGTATTACGCCACATCCACCTAACCTTCCCAACGGACTTGAGCTCGCATCTTCCCTTACGAAAGGAACATTCACCCGAAAGCCCTGGCTTCTAGTGGTGTCTCCACGGGGCACGTGAACTTGGGCGAAGTTGCAGACACCCAAGGATTTCATGCAGAAGGTCAGGAACATCAACCTGTGTTCCCCACACAAGCCACAGGCACCAGGCCTGTTCCCTGCGTGGGCAGGACCCAGGGGCTGACCAAACACCTGCGTGGGCTTCTCTGGCTCCCCTGCTTCCCACCTACTTCACGACCCCTGCCCCAGACTGCTGCGGGCCTGTGGCCGGAGCCGGAGCCGGGGCCCCAGCGGAAAGGACGTGAAGGAGCTAAAGAGAGCTCAGCGCCCCCGCCCAGAAGTTGTAACTCTTGCTCCTCCAGTGTCTAGGGGCAACGAGAGGGAGCTCTCTCTAACACAGATGTGGGCACGGGCCTGTCCACTCCAGACTTCTGCAGTGGTTCCCCTCGTCTTAGCAGAGCCTGGACTTGTTAACACGGCTGACACAGTCCAGTAAGATCTGGCCTCTACTCACCCTCTCCAGCCTCATCTCTGACCTCCTTGCCCAAGACTAGTGATCTTGACCTCGACGTCGCCACCCCCTCATCACGACCCGCAGGTTGAGAACCGCTGCTGTAGAACCTAAGACCATCGGAAAACACAGATATTTACATCACGATTCATAACAGTAGCAAAATTACAGTTATGAAGTAGCAACGAGAATAATTTTATGGTTGGGGGTCACCACCACATGAGGAGCTGTATTAAAGGGTCGCGGCATCAGGAAGGTTGAGAACCACTGGTATAAACGAAAGAAGTTAGAAATACTAAGAAGTGTATCCAGTCACTGGGCAGATCTCATTGTCTTTGCCTTCCAGAGAAAATGATAAAGCTATTCCTATTTAAACGTTTCTGCACAAATTAAACCTTTTTTTGTTTTTCAAGGAACCATGCCTCCTGCGGCTGCGGACGAGTGTGGGCTCACAAGATAAGTGCTCACAGACGCGGCGACTTGTGCCCTTCCCTGCAGAGACCCGGCCCGTGCTCCCTGCCTCCAGCCCGCCTCTCCGGGGTGGCTGTGCCCCAAGTTTCGCTTTGACGGATCCAGTTCTTCGGCTTAAGATTTTATAGCCTCTTAAGTGGAAATACTGCAGATAAAGTTAAGACATTTTATCTTATAAATCATTTATGCTCCTGGAATTTCATGAAACAACCTCCTGGGCCAATTAAGTCACATATACTAATAAGCAACAGAGCATTTTGGAATCTTGCCAGGAAACGTGTTTCAATATCTCTCAAAAGATATATGACAACAACAACGAGAATAATAATATTGATGAAAGCGGCTAGCCGCCATGGAACCCTGATGGGGGCCAGGCCGGGCTCTAAATATTTCACACATACAATCTCACTACCTGCCCAGCAGCCCTCTGGGGTGGGAGCCACGGAGCCCCATCTTACGAGAGGCTAAGTCACTTGCCTGAGTCATACAGCTGAGGAGCTGGGATTCACACCCAAATCCCCCCGATTCCAGAGCTCTTCGTCACAACACCACTTTTCTATCTTTAACCCTCGCCCGAGGATATTTTTTCCATTGATTTCTAGAAAGAGTGGGAGGGAGGGAGGAGGGGGAGAGGAGAGAGAGAGAGAGAGAGAGAAACATCAATTGGCTGCCTCCTGCGCACACCCCCACCGGTGCTGGGAACTGCAGCAGAGGTACTTGCCCTTGACAGGCATGGAATCCTAGGGCCTGCGCGCTAACCACTGAGAAACCCGGCCAGGACTACACCATTTTCCTCCTTCTTTTATCCAGAATGGAAGAAAATATGTTGCCAAGGGACTGATTTATTATTTTAGAGCTGATTTCACTGAAGCAAACATTTCAAAGCTTCCTTTTTTCTAATATAACAATCTTATTTTCCACGTATGTCGGGCATGCTGAACTATTTGCTTGTGTCCATATAAGCATATCTCATCTGTGTTGGTGGCCATGAAGGAGTGGAATGTATTCCTGAGATCTCTTAAAGAAGAGTTTCCTGGAGTGTTATTTATTTATTTATTTGGCAAGGGACTAGAGCACACCCTACTGGCCAGCTCATAGGAAATACAGCCTTTCCTTGGGAGAACGTGTATTGGTAACATTGGAAGATAATCTCAGATGAATGTTTAGACGAAATTTGAAAAAAAAAAACTGCCTTGTACTCACCCACATGTTAAATGAGTGCATCTATAGAACACTAAGAAATTCTAATGCTTCTAAGTTCTAGAAACGAGATAGAACTAGAATAACCACCAAGAATATCAAATGCCCATTAAAGGGAACGTAAGGTAAATGAAAAGAGGCTCGATTAAAAAAAAATAACTATACAAACAACATCCCTAAAACCCCAACTAAGAAAAAGTCGTTTTAGAAAGGAGTTAAGCCAACACTTAAAACAACAGACTGACCAATTAGAGCCAGCCTGCTCAATCATCTGAGTCCACTGGGGCGGGGGCAGAGTATCCCTAATTACATACGGGGAAACGGAAACTGTAAAGAAATCTTTTTCTGTGAGACCTTTCAAAGGGCTGCCAAAGCTGAAAGCATGCCTTGTGGGTGAATCTCTGCTCTTACCAGCAGGCATGTCTTACAGCAACCCACACAGCCCACTGGCTACCTAATCTATATAGCCTGTGCCCAGATGTTTCCAAATCATACAATAACACACTAAGCAAGCCGCCCTGTAAGAAATGCACGTCTTCCTCCCATTGTCAAGTGGTTGTTTTTTAACCGCACACTTATTTATAAATTGGTAAAAATAAAAAATAAAATGTTAAAAAAGGCATAGTTACATTTAAACCGTGAATGGACCAAAGTCAAGGCTGTAGGACTAAGCGTAATAATGCAAACAGCAGCTCCATTCAAAAGGTTTCTTTGCTTAAAAGGAGGAACACAAAAACGTTTATAAATAAGAAACAAAAGCACTTATAACTGAGAGAAATAAACACCAACATATGTATTCTCCTGGGGATTCAAAGACTATGGAAGTGGGTGTTGGGGCGGCTGGCAGGGAGGAGAGGGAGGCCGGCGGCTTAGCAGAGCAGCGGCCCTGGCTCCTGCGGTCCTGAGCCAGAACCTCCCTTTGTGCTCACTCCGAGGACAGCTTCTTCTCACCCTGAACGAAGGGGAGGGCAGCCTGACAATCTGGGTCGATGTGCTTCAGTCTAAGGTTTTGGGTGTTATGTTTAGGGGTTGTTTACATTAAAAACACAACCAGCTAATAACATAAATAAATTCCGTGAGAAGGGGCCTCAGAATTAAATGGACCGTGAGGGAGGTGAAAGAGACACTGTGTGACTTTAAATGTCCTTCTGACGGCAGGCAGTTTAAAACAAGGGGATTTCAGTACCAAGAGGGTTTTCCCTGCGCCTCTAGACCAGTGTGCTAATCTGTGAGAAGTCCGTGGGAATGGTCACTGGATGGATGCAACATGCGAGTATTATTTCAAGTTACTTAGCATTTTCCTTTTAAACTCTTCCCCAAACACTGGATTCTTGGCTTGTCAATGGGATAACAAAACAGCCTGAGGACACTATTGCATCAAAGACCTTCGGGGTGTGAGTCTCCTCATGTAATTCACTCACAGCTGAGAGAGCCATATTGTAGGAATATAACCGCAAGCAAAATTCAGTAAGCTATCAGCCATGACCGCCCCCCCCCCCAAAAAAAAATAAGTCCTTTTATTTTGCAAGTTTAAAAGAGAGCAGAAAGGGGAAGAAATCAGATTAATCACGTATTACTCATGTGATTTTATGGCTTTTGATACTTTACCAAAACATGAGCACATTATACAGCTCACAACCATATAGTCACTATTATAGTGCGTATCCCGGGATCTTCTTTCCCTAAAGGGGTGTGTTTGCTGGTTGCTGGGGTGACTATCACGGTTTTATGAATAGGGGAATGTGAAAGCACGCCAGCGAGGCAGCACGAATTACAACTGTATTGAGGCAACTTGGAACAGCGCGGCCAGGGTTCCCTTCGGAGGAAACCGGAGCTCGAGGTCCCCATTCAGCAAAAGCTGCCCCGAGCCCCGGGCGAAGAGGTTCTCTGGTCCTGGCTGTCCACGGTTAACAGCCGGTGGTAAAGCTGGAAACACAGGGGAAGGCAAAGTGGGGTGGGGGTGGGGCGAATCTGCATTTTCTGTGAATAAAAAAAAAAAAAAAGAACCTAATTTGGTAAGAAAACCAGCAATTAGTTGTGACTAATTTCCTCCCTCCTAAACTAATACTGAAGGAACCGCAATAAGTAAGACGTGAACAAAAAAGATGGAATTACCGGAGCTGTTGATAAGGAGCACAGATAGGGAGACAGCCCAAAGCTGGCCAGCCGGCCAGGAGGAGGATGGAGGCCTCTCCGGTAAACATTCATTTATCTTGCAACTGGAAAAGGGCAAAGAGATACTTCAGATGTTTGTGTGTGTGCCTGTGTGCGTGTGTGTGTGTGCGTGTGTGTGCCTGTGTGTGTGTGCACGCGCGTGCGTGTGTGTGCGTGTGTGTATGTGTGTGTGTGCACGCACGCGCTTAAAGGCTTGCATTCAAAATTAAGCCTTTGAATTAAATTTTAAAGAATGTAAGTAAATAATAGGGGAGAAGAGGCAAATCCTTTCATGGAGCGCGAAGTTAATAGTTAACCTGGTAATGAGGCCGGGATCTCTCCTTCCCGACGGTAGGCCATCCCGGTTAGGCCGTTCAAGGCACGACCACCGGGCGTTACGGCTGACACGCAGGCCCGGCCCCGGGAGACCCGCGAGGTCAGCGCGAGGCCTCTGGCCCCTGCTCCGTGGAGTCCCGCTCCGGGGGTTTGTTCTGGTTCCAGCTGGAGGGTTTCTGTCTTGTTTGCTTTTTTTCTCACTTTAGTTACTCTTGGTTTGTTATCATTTGTATTATTTATTTTACGGTTAAACTATAAGCCCGGGTTGCATCACCGGCGCCCCGGGAGAGGCTCGCTGGTGCTGCATCCTCGGGCATCAGTGGCCGCCAGCCAGGCCGAGGGATGGGAGGCCAGCGTGGGTCTGACAAGGACACTCGGCCTGGGGACCTCGGGGGCCCGTGGGGGGCCCTGGCCGGGTCCACGGCCACCAGTTGGCTTTCAAACCCGTGGTCAGAGGGAGGTGGCTGGCACTCCCCCTCGGCTCTCCCCGGAGAGGCGTCAGCAGTGCGGCCTCGGCGCCCTTCGCGGCCCCACGCTGTCCCCTCGCTGTCCCGCGCCGCCCCTCGCTCTCCCACGCTGTGGCTCGTTGTCCCGGGTGACCCCGCTGCCCCCGTGCACTGTCCGTCTGCCCCCCCTTGTCCGCTGCCACCCCACACCGGCCCTCGCTGGTCCTCCCACGCTGCGGCCCGCGGGCCGGGGAAAACACGCAAAAACCGTCCCCGCGGCTGTAGAAGACGGGAAGCCCTTGCGGGAGGCAGGGACGGGCTGCCCGCGCGCTGCGGGGAGAGCCACAGGCGCCCCGCGCTCGCAGCGCCGCCGGGGTCCCCAGGGCGCCCCCTCGCTCCCCCCGGAAGACCAGGGCGGCGTCCCGCAGGCCCCGCGACGCGGCGGACCCCACGCGAGCGCCTCCGCCGCCTGGCATCGCCCCTTTAAAGGGCTCGCGGCCGGGATTGGCTGCCCTGGGGTGGGCGGGGCCTTGACGTCACGCCCCGCCCCCTAAAGTATAAAGCGGACGGCGCGGCGGGGCGACGGAGGCCGAGTGCGAGCGGGAGCGCGAGCCTGGCGGAGCGGTGCGGCCAGGCGCCTGCGCGGTGGCGGCCCCCAGCCGGGCGCGGAGCCAGCCGGGACGGACATGCGCGGGAGGGCGCCGGGGGGCAGCCGCGGCTCCGCGGGGTAAGGGGCCTCGGGCCGGGGGGAGGGCGGCGCCGCGCCCCCGCCGCTGCGGCTGCGGGCGGCTCCCGTCGCAGGGCGGGTCCCCGGACGCCCGGAGGGTCGCCCAACGCGGAGTTTCCCCGGGAGGGACGGACGGACCGAGGGAGGGAGGGAGGGGGCGGCGCGGTCGGGCCTGGGGGGCCCTCGCCTCTCCTGCCGCGCGCACCGGGCGCCCGGACGCGCCTCGGCCCGAGACGGCTGCCAGGGGGCGCAGGTTTCGGAGCGGGGAGCCGGGGGGTCCCGCGCGGGCTGGCGGCGGCCTCGCGCGTCCCCTTCCCCACAAGGGAGCTGCGCCCCGGTGCGCCCCGTGCGCCCAGCCACCGTCCCGAGAGCCGCGGCGGGAGGCGGCGGGGTGGGGGCTGCCCCCCGCCTGGCCTCGGCGACCGCGTCCCCGCAGTCGGGGTCTGCAATTCATCCGGCAGCTCCGTGCCTCCCCCTCTCCCTCTCCCGGGACCCGGCTCCCCGAGGGAAGGACTGCGGGCGCCCATTGGGCATTTCCCGGGCGTACGTGTGTGTATTTGTGTGTGTGTCTCCGTCGCCGTGCAAATGAGATCCCTCCTTAGCCGTGATTGGTGCCGGACGGCGCTTGCTGAGTCTTTATTAGGGTTTCGTCATTGCCTGAAAGAAACCAGTCTCTTACCTGATAAAAAATATGAATAGATTGTTAGTCATAAACTTAAGTGCAGTCAGAACAGCGACTGTAGCTTTAAAAGATGTGTTGGTGACTTGAGGTACACCTGCAACACAGGTAGGGCAGGACTGGTTTCCAGGCAACTGTCAGGGGTGAAGAAAGGTGAGGCCAAAACGCTTTTTTTTCTTCTTCGGGGGCCGGGTGCTGCGGGGTCTGGAGCGTTCGCTGTGAGAATGCGGTGGGATGTGTTTGCTGAGCAGACAAACCGAGTTCACCCCAGTTAGTCTCGCCTTTTTGTTAAAACTGCTTTTTTTTTTTTTCCCTCTCTCTCTCTCTCTCTCTTTTTGCATGTCTGTAATTACACAGTTTTGAGTGAAGCTGTATTTAAACAGATCAAAGACCGGCTAGGTACCCATTTCGGGAAATGACCAGATTTGGGTAAGACCGGAGTAAGAGTTGGTCTCCTGTGACCAGTATGTGAATGGCCGGGCTCTTTCCTAAAGAGAAACGGAGGTTTTAGCACGGACTTCAGCACGCTGTCCTCCCCGCTGCGCCCCGGTTGGTTCCGCTGCTTTTGTGTTGTTGTTTTTTTATTGATTTCAGAGAGGAGGGGAGAGGGAGAGACATCCATGATGAGAGAGAATCATTGATCCGCCGCCTCCTGCACGCCCCACACTGCGGATCGAGCCTGCCACCTGGGCATGTGCCCTGACCGGGAATCGAACCGTGACCTCCTGGCTCCTGGGTGGACACTCGCCGGCCCGGCCAGCTGTGTTCCAGCGGCTATTCGCTAATAGGTGCCAGAGGCCTTGAACGAACAATGTATAACCCAACACACATTAGATTGTAAACTCCTTAAGGGCAGGACCTCTGCCTCGCACAGCTTCTATCTTGTGGGCCCTGGCACATAGTTAATGGTTGATAAGTAACTGCAAGAAAGCAGATTTTACATTTTAAAGTTCAGGAATGGATCAGTCGCTGATAAGGGTCGCAGAGCAAACCTGTTGTTTAGTGACGGTTAGGAAATGTCCGATTATTCATATTGTGATAGGTAAGAATGACTCCTTCGATGAATTGTTTTTCCTTCTTCCAGCTCACTAAAGACGGCTCTCTTCCTCTGAGATTTAATGATCACACTCGACCTGAGTGTGTGTGACAATAACTCTTAACTGCCGCTTCTCCGAAGCTGCGCCAGATCACACTTCCTCTCTGCTCACGCTGACGGGAGCTTCCCAGAGCCGGTTGCTAAATTACAGGTACAATCCAGCACGCCTGGAACCGACCTGCATGGCCACATACCAGCCGGCTGCTGTAGAAAGGGGCAGAGGAGGGAGGAGGTGGTGCCGGGGTCATTCCAGGAATTCGAATGTCCTGGGCTCCCTCTACCAGAGAAACAGCTCTGCGCCCACTCGGAGCGAACCCGAATGGCCCCGCAGCATCCTCGGTGCCGGGTGGGACCGGGCTACGGCAGCTGATGAGCAGCCCTGATAAGCAGTGCCGTGTGGCATCCTGGCTTTGCTGGCCCAGTAGAAGCACACGCTCTGTGAAGGCAGGTAAAACGGGGCGGTTTTCAGGTTCTGAATGTAAGTTTCGTAGAGAAGTTGGGCCCCGGCCGGTGTGGCTCAGTGGCAGAGTGTCGGCCGGCTCACCAAAGGGTCTCAGGTTTGATTACCGGTTAAGGACACTGAAAACTGTCCTCTGGTGAGGATTAACAACAACAATAAGTAGAGGTTAGTTTGAAGGTAAGGGAAAGTTAGCGTCAGCTTCGAGGCTCAGAGAGGAAACAAAAGATTCTGTGAGTCGGAGTCATAGTTGATACTTTAATCCAATTCCTTGTGCCATAAAACAGGGCAGTATTACCAACAGGCCTCGGTGAATACACTTTTAAAATATGGGGTGCTGGCCCCGTGGATTAGGCCTCTTCACCTCCTCAGTGCCACGGTTCAACAAACCATCACCGTTAGAGGAGACAGGAGGAGGGTGAGGGTTGGAAGACTGTCCAGTGGCTCTCAGTAAAAGAAGAATCTGGACCAGCGAGATTGTCTAAAAAACACTACTCCTCTCGTGACTGCCTCTTTCCACCCTTTGGATTTTACACAAAAAAACACCTGATCCCGGCCGGCGTGGCTCAATGGCTGAGCATCAACCTATGAACCAAAAGGTCACGGTTCGATTCCCAGTCAGGCCACGTGCCCAGGTTGCAGGCTCCCCAGTAAGGGGCATGCAGGAGGCAGCCGACCGAAGTTTCTCATCTCTGATGTTTCTATTTCTCCCTCTCCCTTCCTCTCTGAAATCAATAAAAAATACATTTTTTTTTTTTTGAAAGTTACCTGTGAGTCCTGGCAGGAGTGGCTTAGTTGGTTGAGTGTCATCACGTGCTCGGAAACATTGCTGGTTCGAGTCCAGTCAGCATATACCTGGGTTGCAGGTTCGACCCCCAGGCAGGGAGTATATAGAAGGCAACCGATCGATGTTTCTCTCTCACATCAGTGTTTCTCTCTCCATCACCCTCCCCACCTCCCTCTCTCCCTCCCTCCTTCCCTTCCTTCCTCATGTCCTCAGGTGAGAATTTTTTAAGTCGCCTGCGAGAGGCCTTCTCTAGCCACCTGTGTGAATGGCTCCGGCTCCTCGGCCTCTTGCTGTCCTGCGTCCTTGGGAGCCCCCAGCCTGAATGGCTGCTTTGACTGTGGTCTCCCTCACAGTGTGACTCCATCGCTTGCATGGTGTCTGGTCCAGAACAAGCCTTTGAGAACTGTTGGTGAAAGGAGTTGATCCCTGGCCTCTGAGGGCTTGTGAAACACTGTGAGTCGAGTTCCTGTTTTATCTTAGCCGTTCTCGCAGCCATCCATCTCTGCCTCCGTCCCCGTTTATAAACAAGGGTGCTGGGGGAGGACAGGGTCGCCTAACACGAAGCCACTCTGAAGGGAGAGGCAGGCGAGTGGACGGGAAGTGCCCGGTTCCTGGGCAGCCGCGCACCAGGAAGGTGGCGTTCATTTCCTGTCTGAAACGGAGACGACCCTGCCTCTTCCTACAGGGATGTTGTGGGGGTCAAGTGAGACAATGGGTGAGAAAGTGCTTCCAAATAGGAGACCTGCTGCTGGGAGAGGCCCATACTGCCCGCCGTGCGCTGCCTTGGAGGAGGGGTGGGGTGGGGTGGGGTGGGGACTAGCCCCTTCGTCCTGGTTCAGACGCGCGTTGTGGCGTTGGGATGGATGCGGGATGGGGGAGGCGCACCATTAGAGGTGGAAGGAGTCACAAGAGTGTAAAAGTAATACCTTCACCCGCCCTTCTTAATTTTTTTCTTTTTGTTAATCCTCACCTGAGGATATTTTTCCCATTGATAATTTTTTTTAGAGAGAGTGGAAGGGAGGGAGGGAGAGAGAGAACATTGATGTGCATTGATTGGTGGCTTCCACCACCCGACCGGGATCGAACCTGCAACCTAGGTATGTGCCCTTGACCAGAACGAAGGCAAGACCCTTTGGTGTGCAGGCCAACACTCTAACCACTGAGCCACATCAGCCAGGGCTAACGCACCCCTTTTAGGGGATAACTAGGCAGGAGAATCGGGGAGATGAAGTGGAACAGGAACTTCATGGGCTGAGGGTTCCCCGGGAAAAGTCTAGTGGTCAGAGCGCACCCTGCCGGGTGCCCGAGGGGTTGAAGGAGGGGTGGGGGGGCTTTGACACCAGGTCCCACCGCTCGCCAGACGTGACCTTGACCAAGTAAGTCCCTGACCTCTGCCTCAGATCCTCCTGTGTGACAGGGCGGTAACAGTAAGCCATCTCCTGCCGGGGCTGCGGGTTAAATGAGCTATTAAATGAGCTCGCAGAAACGAAGCGCTCAGCACCGCCTGTCAGGTAGGGGCCGGCGTGCTACCTCCTGGGTCAGTGCTCACAGTGACGACCTAGAGTGACCCGGGTGGCTCTTTACGTGCTCAGTAAACGTGAAGTTTTCCATCGTTAGACCACGTGCTTGTCACTAACGTTGGAAGAGCGTTCCGTGTCCCCAGAAACGGCCGTGCATGTCGTAAAGGGAGTAACTTCCCGCCCTCCCGGGGTCGGGGGGGGGGGGAGGATGGGGACAGAGCGTGGTCCCTCCCTGCGTGGTCGCCCTGCGCTGGCGCTGCAGGAGTCGGGGGTCAGGTGGCGATGACGAGGGTCGGGGAGCGAGTTGGGTTTCTGTTAGCCTGCCATTTCCTAATACTTAGCAAGGAAATGTTCCCAATTATTCAAGAAATTAGGTCACTGGGCTTTTTGCTTTCTTACTTAGCTTTGATTCTCACAGTCTGGAGAGAAATTACCTTCCTTGTTGCCTCAGTTTTTATCCTTTACAAACAGGCCAGTATGTGCCAGGCATGAGGACAAACGTCCGTCCACACCGCCCCAACTACACTGCCATCTTTACCGGAACCAGCAAGTTTAGCTTGAGTTGGTGCAAGAGTATTTTAATTACATTTTACTGACATAATACAGACTGTTTAAGCCGCCTGTGCTTTAACGTGAAGGCTGCCCACTTCCCCAGGAGCAGGTGCTGCGAAGGAGGCGTCCTCACTGCCTGCCCCTCCTCCCCTCCCCAAACCATCCCCGAGGAGGGACCCCGGGGCCTTCGAAGCCTTTTGCTTGTAGTGAACAACGACTGTCCTAAACACTGAAGGTGCAGTGAGGCCCAGACGAGTGAGTTTCCTCATATCGATCAAATCACAGTTCTCGCCCTGGCCGGCTCAGTGGTTAGAGCGTGGCGTCAGCCCCCACGGGAGGGTCACAGTTCAGTCCCAGTCACGGCATGTGCCCTGGGCTGCAGGTTCAGTCCGATCGATGTGTCTCTCTCACATCGATGTTTCTCTCTCTCCCCTCCCACTCCACTCTCTAAAATCAATGGAAAATACCCTTGGGTGAGGATTAACAAAAAATAAAACAATTACAGTTCTACAAAAGAGTTCCACTGAAGGTTCAGTGTCAAATGGCTTGGCTACTAGCGCTTCAGACACGAATCTTTATTTCAGAGGTTTTCAGAAGGTAGATAAGCATGCAGGTGTTGGTTTATGTGGGGAAGATTTAAAATCATGGGGTTTGTCGTGTTCCTAAATCAGTTTCTTTTTACACATTTTGCCCCTAAATGTTACCTTTAGTCTCCATGGGTCTGGGAGTAGTTACGTAGGTAATTGTTAAATGCAGCTGAAAAGACCATTTATCGCCCTGAATAAACAGAAATCAGGTTCTAAAACCAGATTGAAAGAAGGAAATTACATCACACTTTTAAATAAGGAAGCGCTGGGCAGAGCTGGATGAGTCGAGTGACAAAAATGTGCCCCTCCTCCTCTGTGGGTTGCTGCTGAGATTTATTAATGAGATCTGGTGGCCAGGTAAGCAGATCTAGGTTACTGTCTTAAGGTGGCCTGGTTTTTTAAACAGTTTAAAGGGACTGTCCTAAGGTAAAGTTCACCTTAATACAGAACGTGCGGGGTGCTCGTGGCGTGGTTTTGACTCTTTAACAGTAAAAAGACAGCAGGTACCTTATCGTCCAGAAGAAGTAACGTGGGAGCGAGGGGGACCCCGTTTTCAGGAGCACTCCCTGGCTGCCTTAAGTAAACACCAGTTTAGCGCGTGCTGTTCCCCAGGGTGCAAACTGGCCACTTTGGATTTGGGAAGTGGATTTCATGAAACTTGCCTGCTCTGTCCTAAAGTGGCCCATACAATCCTTTGCTTTTTCCCTTGGTTCTTGGCTGATTTATAGAATTACCTTTTTTAAAAAAACGAGATGAATATTTTCTCAACATCCACTTAGCTATTAGAAACGCGTGGTGCCGGGACTTCCCGGGGAGCCAGGCCTGTCCTAGATTTGGAGAGTGGGAAGGAGCAGGTGGCTCAGCTGGCCCTGAGGGAGCAGTGAGTTCTCAGAGTTTCGGGGGAGGAGAAGCAGGCACCCCACAAGGCCGATGGGCCTGTGCAGAGCGAGGAGCCGGGGTCCAGGAGTACGGACCCGGGGTGAGGTGTTCATCCCTGTTCATCTCATGGGACATCAACTACTAAAATTCTGCTGCACCAGAAAATATATTTTTTTGTCAGTCTGACCAAAAAAAAAGAGGGTATAATTTTGATTCATTCACACTAGATGGCTGTTGCTGTGTTGGCTACTGTCATTTTTTGGACAAATTTTTAAGGGAAAAGCGGTCGGTGCCCTGACTGAATCGTCAGGTATTACATGCCTTAAACATTCTTGGCGCACACCAGTGGCAAATCGCTGACCTAGACCCTGAACTGGCTGGGAAAGTGGGCGGGGTCCGAAGTGAGTGACAGGAGCCTGGTTTGTGGAGTTGGGGGTGCCAGAGGACCACCCAAGTGCAGAGATCACCACCGGACAATGGACGCCTGAGCCAGGGCTGGAGTCAGGATTCGGGGCGCTCTGTGCAGAGCTGAAGGATTAAAACGGGGAGGGGGGAAAGGATCTAAAAGGAACACCCCAAGAAACATGGTTGGGGGGTTCCCTTGAATAAGAAAGATCAAGTGATGTTTAACGGGAAAAAGTCGTTCGCATCTGGGGTGGGGATTAGCTGCATTTTGACACTAAAGCTGAGCTGGGGTGTCGGGAAAGGGACCGAGCCCAGGGTTCCGGGGGGACCAGGCTGCCTGGGCTCAGGCTGGCCTCACAGCCGCCCCGTCTCTGCTCGCAGGTGCCGGCTCCCGGCCGAGGGCTGTTTCTGCTCGTTCTCTGACTCTGATGAGCGTGAGGGGAGCCGGCTGTAGCTCTAAGGAAGCAGACGGGGAAACTGCAGCGGACGTCTCCCTGGAGCCGGTTCCTTTTTAACCTGAGGGTGACCGAGGGCTTACCCCCCCCCCCAGGGCATCTGTACTGAATACTGGGAGATTGAGAGCGAAGGCAGGCGTTTCAGGAGGTTCACACCCTCAGTTTACCATCTGTGGGCACTGAACACGTTGGCGGGTGGCCCCCTGGATTCTGCAGTTTGGAGTATTTTCCGAAGGAAGAGAGCATAAAATTATATTGCCCTCCGCGCTCCCCTGCTAGCAAGTAGGAAGTTCCGACAGTTTCATAACGCGGCCCATTCACAATTCCCCATTGAGATGTGGAGGCAGGTCACCTCCTATGAATACACAAAGACACCATTGTGGTCAGGAGTGAGCTGGCGCAGGGAACACAATTCTTTTTAGACTAAAAAAAATTTTTTTCTTAAGAAAGCTAACAAGTAGGTGATGGAAACAATGAATAAAAAATAACTTTTTCTAGAACATACAAATAATTTCCAGGGGCCATTGAAATGTAAGTTTAGGATCGAGGCGATTTCGCAGAGGCCATAGTTACACAATCGCGCTGTTGAGAGCTCAGATGTGGATGGTGCGGAGCCGACAGGCAGTGATTACTAGCCCTTGGCCTGCGGACAGGTGGGGCTGGGCTCCGACCGCCCCGCCCTGCCATCCGGGCGCAGCCTCCACGCGTGGGCTCCCCCGCTGCGTGCCCCGTGCTCCTTCCCACCGGGGTTTTCACGTCTAGTCGGCAGACGCTTGCCCTGGGTCCTGCAGTGCTGCCGGCAGCCTCACGGTGTTCCCTAGACGTGGGTTTTCCGATGCTTCGCAGCTTTACTCGATTCGGGTGAAGGAGGGAAGGCACACGCTGCATTTCAGGGACCTGAAAACCAAACCTCCCCATAACTTAGACTTACTAAGAGATGTTTTTCCTCTTCTCTAAAGAGACCGACTAAAGAGAAATAAGGCTTCCCTCTCTGAAATACCATTTTAACCCATTTAACTCTCTGCCTGAGATTTAAATGTTTCAGATGGACCGAAACATCCCTCTCGTACCTTTTATGTGGAAAAAGCAAACCCTGTGCCATGTACGTTCTCCTGACACCGATGGCAATAGCAGATGTCACCGTACAGTCACTGACTGAGCTCTGCCGTCCCAGGCAGCGATGGTTAATGATGGGAGCGGCCGGTTATCTGAGCTCACAGTCAGCTAGGAGGTGACAGATTTGTCCCTAAATCAAAACAAAAAATAGCCTGTGTACCCGCTCCCCGCCCCCGGCCTGGCTCACCCGCTCTCGGTGTGCACGCTTTCGGCGAGAACGTGAGAGCAGTCTAGAGCGTATGCACACATCTCCGAGGGGCCCGAGCCAGGTCTTCACCGTGGATTATCTGAGGACGGCGCCCAGAGAGGCCAGTAGCGTTGGCATTGGTGCGATCGTGAACAATGAAGGAGCGTCTAGAAGAGGCTGGGGGCCTGGCCGGGCCCAGTGACAGCGCGTCCTGTGCCTGAAAGGCCGCTGGTCTGATTCCCGGGCGGGGCGTGGAGGCTGCAGTTTGGTACCCAGTCGGGGTACGTCCCAGAGGCAACCGATGGATGTTTCTCTCCCCACTCCCTTCCTCTCTCTCTCAAAAAAAAAAAAAAAAAAAAAGGCCCTGCGGAGGGACCGGACCCTGGGAGCTGAGGAATCGCTAGGTTAGGGAGGACTGCTTCCTGGCCTTGGTGCCCAGGCCTCGCAGCAAGGCCCTCGGAGGAGAGAGTATGAATGCTCAGGGACGGACGGGGAGGCTGTACAGGGTCGGGAAGTGGGTGTCTTCCTGTGTTCCTTTACTCCCGAGCCAGTCGTCCCTGGAGGATTTGTCCTCCCGGGCCAACCCTGAGATACAGACCCCAAGTCAGTGCTGGCCGTGGGCCAGCGAGGCGCCACAGGAACCATCGTCTGACCGAGGCGTGGGGCTTCGTGCGCCTGAGTCTGCAGCGGCCACGGGCCTTTCTGGGGGGGGGCGGTGTGTGAGCGTCCAGGGGGCTGCACCTGCACCCCACCAGGGGGGCCACTCTCCCTGGCCCTGGGTATTTCTCTCTCTGCTCAAAGCACTGCCCATCTCAGACCAGGACGTAGGAGAAATTACTTTCAGTGTGTACGTTTGTTCCCTCGGGAAGGAAGGAGGAATGGCTGTAACGCGGAGAACTGGGGAAAGTCTGCGTCTTTGTGTGCGGCACTCGGATGCCGTCGGGGGGCTGCTGATGGTGTTTCTGAGCTGTTTCCTGCATCTCATCCTTCCCACCCTCCAGGGACCAGAAGCTGCTTGCTGCCTGACGCCCAGGGTGCAGGATGTCCACCGCGGGAGTCGCTGCCCAGGAGATCCGCGTCCCGCTGAAGGCGTTTCTGCACGATGGCCCGGCCCTGGGGAGCCTGAACGCGTGCTGGGGCCGCCGCCGGGAGCTGGGGAAGTAAGTGCGGGCCGCGGTGCGGGGCCTCCGCGTGCGGGTGGCACAGACGGGGTGGGGGTTGGTCACTGCCGTCTCTGACCGAGATGTCTTTGCTGCATTTCAGTAACTTCCTAAACATCCACCCGATCACCATGGCCTACAACCTGAAGTCGACCACTCAGGCGCACCTGACGTCTCTTGGTACGCGGCTACAAATCCCAGAGGGTGCCCGGGGGGAGGGAGGTGGCCCCGGGGGGAGGGGAGGTGGCCGAGGTCTGTTTGCTTTGCTCTTTAAAAAAGACTGTTCCAGCGATAGTGTGCCCCCTGGTGGCGGCAGGTCTGCAGATACCCTGTCCCTCCCACACTCCCGTCCCTGGTCCGGTCAGGAGGCCCAGCTAGACCTGCGTGTGGGAGGGCAGGCGGTCTGTCCGGCCTCGCACAGGGCCTGCTCGTTCGTGCCGTGCGGAGCCGTGTGCGAGGCACGGGAGTGGGGATGTTGCAGGAACTCGGAAAGGCGCGCAGTACACCACACGGCCCTTGTCATGTGGACGTCCTGTCCCTTAGGTTTCCGCCAGGAGCCGCTGTCACACTGCAGGCTGCCACCCTCGTGGCGTTCCCGGGTGCCAGCAGGGGGCTCCCTCTTATCTCAGCCCCGCCCTGTGTGCCCAGCGCGGTCTCGTCTCTTGTGACCTGGCGCTGCGGGTGGTATTCATGGAAATTATATGCTGCTCGTCTTCTGCGAATTCTGCACATGTCACAGAACCTGCCTGCGTGTGTGGGCGTGTGCCCTGCGCATGTGGGGGAGATAGAAGAGATAGTCTGTTCTTTGAACCAGATCATGTGCGTTAACAATCTCCAGGCCCTAATTACACCTGTGGGGCGGCACGGTGTCCGCGGCCTGTGACGGGTTCAGGCGGCAGCCCCGGGGGAGAGGGGTTAGGCAGTGGGCTGTCCCCACACGCGGGCACTGCTGGTCCTTCACTAACCCCCCTCCCCCCCGTCCTCTGCAGGGCGCACCTCGGCACCTGCCCCCGCAAACGGCCACCGCCTTGCCGAGCACGGCCCCTCTCAGAAGCCCAGCCTGCCCCCTCTCGTCCTCCCCCCGAGTGAGAGCTCGGGGCCCCTCGACGAGGACCCAGTGGTATGTGGTTTTAAGAAACTGTCAGTAAACGGGGTGTGTGCCCCCACGCCCCCACTCACGCCCATGAAGAACGGCCCGTCCCCCGTGCCCTGCGTGGCCGGCTCCCGGCCGCTCCCCCCGCTGCCCATCTCCGAGGGCCTCTCCCTGGACGACACGGACTGCGAGGTGGAGTTCTTCACCTGCTCCGACACGGACTTGCTCTTGGGAGACTGCGCGCCCGCCGAGTTCAAGTACAGCGTGCCTGGCAGGCGGAGCTTCCGCGGGTGCGGGCAGATCAACTACGCCTACTTCGAAACCCCCACGGTCTCCGTGGTGGACCTCAGCCAGGCCCCCGAGCAGAACGCGGGGGGGCAGCCCTCAGACCCGCCGCCGCCGCAGAGCCACCGGAGGCTCAGGCGGTCGCACTCGGGCCCCGCCGGGTCCTTCCACAAGCCGGCCATCAAGGTGCACAGCCACATCCACAGAGCCTCCCCCAACCCCGACACAGACAAGCCCGAGGTCCCCCCGAGGGTCCCCATCCCTCCGCGGCCCGTGAAGCCCGATTACAGAAGGTGGTCGGCGGAGGTCACTTCCAGCACCTACAGCGACGAAGACAGGCCCCCCAAAGTGCCACCCAGGGAGCCCTTGTCGCGGAGCAACTCCCGCACCCCGAGTCCCAAAAGCCTTCCGTCTTACCTCAACGGGGTCATGCCCCCCACGCAGAGCTTCGCCCCGGACCCCAAGTACGTCAGCAGCAAAGCTCTGCAGAGACAGCTCAGCGAAGGCTCTGCCAGCCGGGCCCCCTGCATCCTGCCCATCATCGAGAACGGGAAGAAGGTCAGCTCGACACACTACTACCTGCTGCCTGAGAGGCCGCCGTACCTGGACAGATACGAGAAGTTCTTCACGGAGGCAGAGGAGGCGAGCGCCAGCGCCCCGGCGCAGCCCTTCCCCGCCGACGGCGGTGTCGTCGCCGCCCCCGGGAGGCCGGACCCCGGGACCAGGGGGGACGTGGGCGGCCCCGGGAAGCGTAAGCACTTGTCCTACGTGGTTTCTCCGTAGCCTCGGGTCACGGCGCGGCAGAGGGTCCCAGGAGCAGATGGTTCCCGAGCAGTTTCCCGGTTTGACTGCGGTTCAGGGAAGATGTTCCAGGTGCAGAATAAACTTGAACTCTGTGCAGAGAGCTGGAGAGGTGCTGTCATGCTGAGGACCCCGGTGTCCAAGCCCACAGAGGTGTGGCGGGAGGGCAGGCGGGGACACTCACAGACGCCACAGCATACGCTGTAGTAAACTCGCAGCCTAGCCGTAGCCGGTTAACCAGTTAGTTACGTCTCAGCGATGTGTCTTCAGAAGAAAACGCAGCTGGACCAGGGCTCTGATAGACTGCACACAGAAGCAAGCACAGTATTTAGAACCGCAGAGAATTATTTTTGCTGATAAGTTGGAAGATTTCTGGCTCTTTGGTCTTCATGTTTTGTTGGATGTGTTGTTGCAGCCTTTTCCACGGGGAGTGGGTGTGTCCTTACTGCGGCTGTACCTTCCCAGTTTAAAACCGCCCCAGACCCAAGACGTGCAGGTTTCACTTCCTGTCGCTGCGGGGACTGGCAGTTCACCTGGCAACCATGCTTCCACCTGTACGTGTCTCGCTTCCTGACAGATGAGAGGGCAGCGGAACCTCTTCCTCACAGCCCTGCTTTGTCCCACCCCCAACGGCCACTGTCACGCTGCCTCACGGAAACTCTGCACGTGGTGGGCTCCACGTGGGTGCCCTTCTAAGCAATAATGAAGCAGCCACGTGACAGAGTGACTGGGAATGTGTGTTTTGGGGGTTTTAGACTATTAATAAACAAATACAACACAAGCTGGCCTTGTGTTGCTGGTTCCCACTCAGTGTTTCCTGGGGATTGTTGGCTTTTGAAGTAAAGCCTCTGACCAAGAGCGACTGTGTCTTAATACGAGTCCCATCAGCTCCGTCTGCTTCCAGGCCCGCGCCCGCGCTCACACTGCCTGCCCCCGCCTCCGCGCGTCCCCGCACAGTGAGGCCCACGCCCGAGCGGGAGGTGCTCCCTGCAGAGCTGCGTGGCCGCGACGTTCTCGCCAGTTAAACCAGCTGTTTACAGTTCCACTGCTGCGTGACTGTCTGAGCTCTTGAAGCGGATGTGTTAGTCTGAACTAAATGAAGGTTAAACCATGCTTTAGGAAAATGCACTGATTTCTGCATTATGTGTACAGTATTGGACAAAGGATTTTATTCATTTTTGTTGCATTATTTTGAATATTGTCTTTCATTTTAATAAAGTTACAATACTTATTTATGATACTGTTAATAATGTCTCTTGCCTACATGCTCATGACCGCAGGTGGGACACAGGCCAGAGCCAGGCTGTGTGAACCCCGCCCTCCAGCGGGGCACACTGGCCCCCGGGATGTCCAAGTGCCGTCTTTCCACTACTTGATCTGCGTCTCATTTTTTTGCCTTTTGCCCTTCTCCGCTGCCTTTTCTTTGCATTGTGGTGGAAACTATAAAGATAGTTATAGTCTAACTAGAGGCCCAGTGCACAAAATTCGGGCACTTGGGGGGGGGGTCCCTCAGCCCAGCCTGCACCCTCTTGCAGTCCAGGAGCCCTCAGGGGATGTCCGACTGCCAGCTTAGGCCCACTCCCTGAGCCATCAGTCGGACATCCTTAGCGCTGCCGCAGAGGCAGGAGAAGCTCCCACCGCCAGCCATGAGGCTGGCTTCTGGCGGAGTGGCACGCCCCCTTGTGGGAACACACTGACCACCAGGGGGCAGCTCCTGCATTGAGCGTCTGCCCCCTGGTGGTCGGTGCACGTCATAGTGACTGGTCGTTCTGCCATTTGGTTGATTTGCATATTAGCCTTTTATATAGGACTAGAGGCCCGGTGCACGAAATTCGTGCACGAGCAGGCCCTTGTGGCTGCCTCGATCCCACGGCTGCAGTCCTGGTTTCGTCTGGAAGGTTGTCCAGACGGCCATTCAGTTGATTTGCATATTACGCTTTTATTATTATAGATTTTTAAAAATAGATTTTTATTGATTTCAGAGAGGAAGGAAAGAGAGAGACAGAAACATCAATGATGAGAGAGAATCATTAATTGGCTTCCTCCTGCCCACCTCACACTGGGGATCGAGCCTGCAACCCTGGGCATGTGCCCTTGACCAGGAATCGAACCATGACCTCCTGGTTCATAGGTCGATGCTCAACCACTGAGCCACGCTGGTCAGGCAGTTCCTGCAAAAATAATCTAATTTTTAATTTATCTAATAAGATCAGTTCCATACCTGCTTCCCTCTTACCTTTGGGATTGCCTTTGATTTTAAGATAACCTGCACTTTCCTATCATTTCCTGCCCATGCTAATGTGTGCTGCCATGCTAACACCATGTGACCAGAACCCTGGCCACGGCACCGTGTGCCAGCTCGGTCCTCAACCCGCACAGAGCAAAGTGCACTCCAAAGCATCCTCACGACACAACTCGGCCTCGTCCGACACACAGCAGCTGCGCAGACAGTCCCAGCGGGGAGACCGCTGTCCGCTGCCACCTGGCGTGCTGAGTCCCCCTGGAGGCAGGTATCACCTAGTCACAAAGTCAGTCCGGAAACAGGCTCCAGTCCTGCCCGCACCTCCTCCCAGAGGCTTCCCCTCGCTTCTCGGAGCCTCTTTCCCGTCAGCACGGGACCAGGCGGAGCCGGACACGAAGCCCTGCAAACCCGAGGGCTGGATCGGGAGGGACGGGGTGGCCGAAAGCAGAGCTGGGGTCAAGGGGACTCTTGTAAGTCAACTCCAAATCGGGTAAATATTAAAGTCTGCCCAGGCCGCAATAATCGGAATGCACTGCCTCTCTCATTTTTACCAAGGTCCACGCGCTAGTGGAAGTTTCATCTTGTTTACGTCTTCACTACGTTCAAGAGGCTGTTTCTTCACTCTGAGGGGTCCTAGTCCAGAAGAGAGGCCCATAGACCCTTCCAGAAGGTTTCATAGCTGGAGAAAGGAGAGCTACTCCATCTGTCTCCTGATTCAAGAATCAAAACGTACTGAGCTAGTCTTATTTTAGTTCTTAATTTCACCACATAACTTACAGTTTTAGGGTACATGGAGCCTTTTTCTTAAACATAAGCTCCTAACATGGTTATTGCATATACAGGTATTTGTTTGTTTTTACTTTTTATTTTCAAATAATTACAGATTCCCAAGAAGTTTCAAAAATAATACACAGAGGTCCCCCTGTACCCATTCCCCAGATTCTCCCACTGTTAACATCGTATCTAATTACAGTCCATTATCAAAACCAGGAAGTGGACATTGTCACTATAAGATAGAAATAGTGACTATCAAAATGGACTTCGGCTCTACTCTTTAATTTACAAATTAATATTGGCATTCTGCTAGGCATCTTGTGCAAAGCTAATAAAGCTTTAAAAATACGTTGCCGTGTTTTATACTGTACGTTACGGTGATGGTGCCGGGAAGGTAAACTGAGGCTCGTGTTGATGGCCAAGGCTTTCCGCAGGGTTATTCGTGCAGCCAGCACTTCGCACCGAGGGGTCGTGAGGAGCGTTTCCTTTAAGGGCTTCGGGCGCGCACACCTTGAGGCCTCCCTCCCGTCCCTGTAAACCAACCAGGAAGCGCCCTGGCTTTCTAACTCGGGACCGGAGCTGGAGGCCTTCTTGTCCTCAGGAGCGTATGTCTGGTTCCAAGTCGCTCAGAGGCTGGGTCGCGGACCAGCGTTCCGGCCCTTTCCCTCTCCACGCGAGAATCACCACCTTTGAGAGAAGTTCTGGGATTTACTGGGGAAAGTCAGGAGAACAGGAGAGAAGATTCAAGTGGGTCCCAACCGGGCAGCCTCGCCTGCGCTCCCCGTGGGCACGGGGCCGTGTCCGATGCGGCGGGAGGGGGTGCATTTCCGTGCTTTCCTTGCACTTGGAAGTTCGCGCTGGAAGACGCTTCGGCCCGCGCCGCCGAGCAGCCTCCCAGAGCGAGTGTCAACAGGCTCAGCTCCATGGTGTCCGCGCCGTGCCAGCATGCTTGGCGGGGACGCACTTGTCAGGAAACCCGGCCACCCTGCCAGGACCCTCTGTTCCCAAGGTCCACACCGCCTGGCAGGGAGATGGGGTCTGGGGTGGGGGAGGGCCGGGGCCGGGGTTGACCTGCCGAGGAAGAGCTGATCTCTGGCCACCGGGCCGGCGAGGGGCGCCTCCAGTGCCCTCATCCCTCAGCCTACGACTCAGAAAACTACCAGGAACCCAAGCAAGTCGGCCCGAGGCAAGTTCACTAACACGATCCTGAGGCCACACATCTGCAGCTCCTCCCCCCCCCCCCCCCCCCGAAGTAAAAAGGCCAGTGGGCGGGCCCAGTCCACGGGAGAGTGCGTGTCGGTCTCCTGGGCTGAGTCCTATGGACAAAGGCACCACCTTCATTCCTTGGAAATAACTTGGACCCACGTCAAGCATCTTAACCACACGCCTGCCGCTCTGTCACTCCGCAGTGGGCGGGGCGCGCCCGGAGCCGCCCCCGGACGGACGGGGACACGCCCTTCTGGTGTGAGGCGGAGGGGCGGACGGCGGTGTCTCCGCCCGGCTGTGCGCGCCAGGTCCCGGCTGGCCCAGGGCTCTTGCGAGAGCCAGGGTCCTCTGCGCGCTTTTCTACTGAGATCGACGCAAGGCCTTGGCTGAGCAGAAGCTTTGGACGGTTCCCGGGACCGGCCGGGCGCGGAGGGAACGTGCACCCACGGCCGCCCAGACGCGTGATAAGACTTGTCTGCGCATCACCGGGCCGGAGCCTCTAATTACACGTCTGGGGCCGCCGGGCCGGGAGGCCGGCTCACACGCCCCACAGCCGTGCGGACGCCGGCCCGGCTCCCACTGCCCGCAGCCCGCTGGGGGCGGCGCCGGGCCGTGCGTCACGGCCATCCGCAGGATAATCACCACATTCCAGAGACAACAGGAGTCCATGTAACAGGCTGTCCTTCCTTCCACGGCATTGCCACAGCTTTATCTCCCCATCAACGTTCCAGGCCCTACCTTCCTTTTTGGAAACTTCATCTCAGCTTTCCACCTGCTCCAGACTCGGTGCGCAGAGCCTGGCACCGCGTCCGAGTCAGCGCGTCGATGCGCCCTGGTTCCCGCGCACAGTGCCCGGTGTGATGGGACTGGGGCGGATTAACTGGCTCGCGGTGTGTAATGATTAACAGCCACCAAGTTACCCAGGACGTGCCATTTGCCGCGGAGAGAAAGACAGCTGGGCGATGTCCTCGGAAGCACCTGAGAGCCAGGAGGCCGCGTTTAAAGGAAAGGACACCTGCCCGCAGCCCGAGGAGAGAGCCACTGTGGCTGGGCCGGAGCCCGCCAGGCCGGGCGGGGAGGCTGCGGAGGCGCCGGCTGCCGGCTGCCGGCTGGGTGGGCGGGTGCGAGGACTGCAGCCGGGAACCTGCTTTTGTTTTTGTTTTTGAAGCTACACCCCCCACCCCCTCCAAGCTGAGCGGACGCTGAATCAGTGCAGAGTTCCCCTGCAAGAATCCGCCCACTGGAACATGAAGAAGCGGGCGGCCGGTCGCCTGCTCATGGATAAGGATCTCATCGGAAATCGGCTTAGGCTGGAATGCTCGCTCCCAGGTCCTCCTCTGGCACCCGCAGGGCCGGCCCGCAGACACTGCCACGCTCGGACAGATTTCTCCAGTCGCACCCGGAAGGATCCGGGGCTTCGGCAGTTCCCAAGGACCGCTCTGCCCGGGGCTCCCCGGCCGCTTTCTGGGCCAGAAGTGGGGTGACCCTCCCCCCGGCGTGCGTGCCCACCCAAATGCCCGTCCCCCTCCGGAACCAGAGTGCCGTGCCCTGAGCCGCACCGTCACACATCCGTGTCGCTGCCCCCGGCGGCCACGGAGCAGAAGCCGCGGCGGTTCTCCTGGAACCGGTTGCCCCCTCGCTGCCCCGCAGCGGGTTTCAGGGGGACATTCACGGAAGGTTTCCTCTCAAACTGCTAATCCGGGGCCGCGTTTTCCACGCCTCGGCCGGTGACCAACGCTGAGGTTGGCAGGTCCGTGAACTCCGAACCTCAAGCCCGAGGAGCCGCCCGATCCCGAGGGGCCGGCCTGGGCTGTATGGTCACAGCCAGCGCCGTGCCTGGCAGAGCGACGGGGAGCCCATCGGCCGTAGCCTCGGGCACGCGGCCCCGGCGCCCTGCCAAGTATGTCCCGAAACTCAGAATCCATCTGTCAGTGAAAAAAGCAAAACGGTGTCCGGGCGCCTCGGCCCGTGCAGGAGCTCCGGAGGGCACAGCGCGGGCGGGTGGTTCGGTGGAGAAATCGCATCCAAGGGAAAGGCTGGCATCTTCACGGAGCTCCTCCTGCGAGAGCCCATCCCGAGCTCGGAGAAAGCTCTGCGTTTGTGGAGATGGCCAGGGCGCAGCCTGGGGCGGCGGTCACGTGACTACCGACCGGGCGCACCACCCAGAGCATCCGCTCCCCCACCGCAGCCCCGCTGGCCAGGCCCCAGGTGGCAGGAAGCTGCCGGGGAGAGGGAGGGCCCCAGCGGGAGGACACCTGTCCAGAAGCAAGGTCCTTCCTCGGCCAGCCTCTTGGGGATTTGGAAGCACAAATATGGGCATAAAACTTTAAATCACAAGACATGTGAGGAAAACGAATACCAAGAAAAGCCAAAAACTCAGTAAAGAGAGACCAGCACCCAGGCTAGCAGTTCACACACAGATGCTCCAGCGGAACTCAGAGCCCTGGCCGGGGGTGCGTTGGTTAGAGCATCGTCGTGATAAGCCAAGGCTGCAGGTTCGATCCGCGCCCGGAGCACATACAAGACCCCCCAGTGAATGTTCAAGTGGAACAACAAATCAATGTCTCTCTCTTTCTCTCTCTCCCCTCTTTCTCTCTCTCTCTCTCTCTCAAAAAAAAAATCAATCAATAAGAAAAAGTAAGCCTTAGAGAGTAGACAGAGTATTTCATCCATGAGACAAATACAGGCTATTAATGGAAAAGAAAAAAAAAACAGAGGCCGGTAAATGTGAAGAAAAGGTGAAGGGGGTGGTAGCCAAGCAGCCCTGAGCCGCTTGCAGCGAGGGCTCCGTAATCGATGCAAAATGAACGAGTTAATAATCACAGAGACCTGAGAGCCCAGAGCCAGCCCGGAGCTGAGGAGGGAAGGGAAAGCCGACCCGGTTTCTGTCTTTTTGGGGAGAGGCTGGGCGGGTGAGTTCTGGGTGTGCTGGATTGCTATGGAGTGCCCACTGGAGATCCGGGGTGAGTCCCTGTCAGGTAACAGCACAGGAACGTGGGTCACACTGCCCCTCCTGCCCGCGGCCGCGATCAGCTGAGGACAAGGGGAGCTCTGTGAAGGTCCCGGCGGAGGGCAAGCAGCGCCCTGTGGCGGCCGAAGCGAGGGGTGGCCTCCAGGTGTGGCCAGTCCCCCCGGCACCTCCTCCGCCTCCCAGCACACGGGGGACAATTCAGGCAGGAGGCGGCGTCCGTCCGATGGGCTGAGAAGCAGACGCTGCCCTGCAGGGCTGCGAGAGGAGCTGGGCACTGAGGGAGGGCAGGCCCTGGAGGGGGGCCGCCCTACAGTCTGTGTACAATCCCCTGACATCCTTGGGGGACCCTCCTGGCGCAGGGACAGGGTGCATCTCCCAGGGGCTGCGTGGAAAGTGAGAACCGGAGGCCAAAGCACTGAGCAGAGATGGCAGCAGCTGCTCAGCTGCAGACAGAGACTGGAACTCAAGTCCGGCCAAAGTAGAGATGCTGGGTAAGCCGCGTGGGCTTTCTGCGGACACCCCTGAAGGGCCACGTCTTGTTTTGTTTTCTGTTCATCCTCACCTGAGGGTATTGTTTCCATTGCTTTTCAGAGAAAGTGGGAGGGGGGATGGAGCGAGAGAGGAATATGGATGTGAGAGAGACACATCAACTGGTTGCCTCCTGCACGTGCCTCGACCTGGTCCAGGGATCTAACCTGCAAGCAACCCAAGGACGTGACCTTGACTGGGGGCCGATGCTCTAACCACTGAGCAACCAGCCAGGGAAAGAAGGGCCCCGGGTTAGAAGCGAGGACCACATCCCAGATTGAGGGCAACATGAACTAAACCTGCCTTAATCAGTCCTAGAACCCAGCCACCACCGGCCACGGCCACTGCTGGGAACGGAGCTGCCTTCCGGAACAAGAGCCATCGCTTTCCGGAGGAAGAGGACAAAGACCAGCGTGCTGCGGGCGCCAGCCCTCCCGTCAGGGGTCTGATCGCAATCTACGAGGCACGCCGAGAAGCGGGAGGACGCGGCCGCCATCCGAGGAAAGAGCCGCCAACCGGAGCAGACGCTCTCTCCTCACTGACGGCTCCACCTCCCTCTCCCTTTCTGTCTCTGAAATCAATAAAAACATTAAAAAAAATAGTAGTGATGACTATCCAGAATATATAAAGAATTCCTTCAAGTCAAAGACAAAAAAACACAACAACCGATCAGGGAGTGGAAGGCCGTTATTACACAGAACAGGAAACGGTAGGAGAGACGCCCCGTGAGGCACAGGACACGCAGGTGCAGCTCACGCCCACCGCCCGGCCACCGTTAACGCCGGGACGGCGGCCAGTGCGTCAGGACGGGGCACAGTCACTCTCACCGAGGCTCCTGGGGGACGGGCCCGCACCCACTCGGGAAGCGGGCTGGCATTCCCCGGTGCAGGCGCCTCCCGGGGGGCCCGGCGTGGCTCAGGGGCCGGTGAACGTGCAGGGAACCCCGTCTCCTCTTCCCGGACTCCGACGGGGACTTGGTGTGTCTCCCATGAGGAGCGAACTGAACCGGAGCAGCAGCGGCACCTGCGCCTGCCGTCGGGGGACACGGGTTCCCGCCGTCCCGTTCAACTTGCTGCCGATGCCGCGGAACATCACTTACGCTCATCGCCATTCGGTGGTGGTTATTGGACCAATGGCTAAATATGGCCCCTTCACTGAAGGGGGACGACATACGGCTTTATCGTAAACTTGGGTTTTTCTAATCTTTTGAAAACCACATTCCAATGCCATTGGTTTCCCTTGTGATCCTCTGCATTTGTTTTCTCTCTCTTAAAATGCTACTCTAAGGTGTCCAGGGGATGCCCTACTGTGGCAGAGGGTCCGTGAAACTGACATGGTTAAGAACCCCTGAAATGCCCTGGCCGGCTTGGCCCCCGGGTAGAGCGTCGGCCCGCAGACCGAAGGGTCCCGGGTTCGATCCTGGTCAAGGGCACGTGCCTCGGTTGCAGGTTCAAGCCCCAGTGGGGGCCGTGCAGGAGGCAGCTGATCGATGATGTCTCTCTCTCTCTCCCTCTCCCTCTCCCTTCCTCTCTCTCTAAAAATCAATAAAGAAATATTTAAAAACACAACAAAACCCTGTCACTACTCCAGTGAAACCGGAGGGTGCCTCACCCAGGACCCACCCTGGGGAAGTGTGCCCAACCCTGGGAGTGACCCCCACGTTCGCCAGTGCAGTGAGGCCCTGTGGACGGCCCTGCAGGGAACCACGGGAGGGTGGCGCCGGGTGTTAGGTGGGTCCCGGGAGAGCCCAGGCCCTGGGTGCCGGGGAGAGGGCCGGTCCCAGAAGGAGCCGGGCCAGGAGCAAGCGGGTGTGTCCAGCCCAGGTGCAGACGGGTTCCCGTGGCCCTTCCCGTCCCCTCACGGCCGCCGATCCGCGCGTGTGATTAAGACGAGGCAGGTGAGGGCCCTGACCCCCTATTGCTCCCGGGGCAGGCCCCTTTCTTAGGGCAAAGCAGGGGATTTTCTATAAAAAAAAAACACACAAAACAACAACAAACCAAAACACGGAGAGATGATTCTGCAGGAAAACCGAACGTCCTCCCCCCTTAGGGAGCCAGCGATTTCCAACCTGGTCCATCCGGGGCCCCGTGACCCAATCACTAACACTCGGCGGCACGCCCAGGAACGTTCCATTTTCACCAACTTTACCCCCAATAGGGATCGTGTTGATTCATTCACACCAGACAGCTCCTGCGGTGCTGGCTGTCGCCAGGTTTTTGACAGTCGAAGGGAAAGGAGGTCAGGGCCCTGACTACACTGAGGGGCCGCGTGTTCTACAAGGGCCTGCGGCGCAGCGGGTGGAAAGCCGCTGCCGGGACGCCCTCCCGCCCCCCTGCCCCAGCACGCGGTGCCATCCCGTTCCCCCCCGCCCCCCTCCACAGGCACGTACCCCCAGCCGCTGAGGGACCCCAGGAGACTTGCAACCAGGAGAGCAGTGGTCCTGGTGTCACTGCCCCGACTGTGTCTTCGCTGTGGTCAGTACACTCCTGCTGTTCTAAAAAAAAGGAAATCGCTGCCCTAGAACAGGGGTCGGCAAACTGCGGCTCGCGAGCCACATGCGGCTCTTTGGCCCCTTGAGAGTGGCTCTTCCACAAAATACCACGGCCTGGGCGAGTCTATTTCGAAGAAGTGGCGTTAGAAGAAGTTTAAGTTTAAAAAATTTGGCTCTCAAAAGAAATTTCCATCGTTGTCCTGTGGATATTTGGCTCTGCTGACTGATGAGTTTGCCGACCACTGGCCTAGACTACAGAAGCCATAACCAGACTCGAAGATGGAACAGCTGCTACATGAAAACGATGCTTCTCACTGCGGTGTCAGTTCATGGACGCACATCCCCCCGCTGTGGCCTTCGCCCCTTGGGACAGCCTGACAGCACAGCTTCTTGACGGCAAAGGACGAGGGCTTTTCTTTCTATGTGGGTGACCCTGGCCCTGTGTAAGGGTGTTGGGAGGACTGAACGAATGAGGTGGCTAGCAAGTGAGTCTGCGTACGACACGCTGGCAGAGAAACGCTGTCTACGATAGAATGAGCGAGAAAGCAAGGACCGGGCCGTGCGGCCAGCGTGTGATCCCTTCGGTGGACAGTGTGAGGCGCACTGGCTGCCTCGCTGGGCATCTGTACACAGCAGGCGCTCAATAAGCCCGCCCTTCCCGCCTCCTGTGTCCACCTGGGGAACAGCCGCTCTGCACCCGCACTCACTCCGCTTTCACAGAACACGCGGTCACAGCCGCTCCCGCTCCCGCAGGAGGGCGGCTCCACCTTCCACTTCCCAAGAACAGCACCGGCCAGGGCCTCGGGGATGGGCGCCCATCCCGGCCGCTCTGCCCGCACCCACGGGAGAGCCCTGGCCCACCCAGAGCTGGTCGGGGCAAGAGGAATTTCTCCTCCCCATCAAGGGGGCTGCGCACTGGGTTTCTACACGGATCTCTCCCTAACGCTGCAGTCGGCCCTGGGCAAACCGCTGGAGCACAGAGCTGTGCTCAAGTGACACCCATGATGCCCCAAGTCCCTGGACCTCGGCCACCCAGGCCTAGGAGGGGCCACAGACCGGCTCCGAGGCCGTCCCTTTCCAATGTCAACAGCCCCTCCCACTTCATTCCCGCTTCCCTTGTTTGCACAACCCCCACCCGCAGCCCGTACTTCCTAGAAGGAGGGGCAGGGGTGTTTGGCACTGAGACCGGCAGGTGGGGAGGAAGAGGCTCTGGAGTGGTAGCCACACGCCTGAAGCCGTGATTCTGGCCCAGGTCAGCAAGGCCCAGGAGGGGCCGGGAGCCCTCCCCAAACACTGCTGGGAGGAATGCTCTTCTGTCTCCCCCCCTCTCTCCTGGCTGCCCGAAGGCACGGCAGTGCAGAGGCCATCTCCCAGTCCCCTTCCTGCCCTTCTCTCTGAATCCCAGGGAGCTCAGCCAGGGCGCAGCCCCCAGCCTGCGATAGGGAGCTGACAACGCTCCCCCTGAGCCGCACGCCCGGAGGTCAGCAATGTCTGAGCTTCACAGTACCCGCTCCAGCTTTTCCTTTCACCTGAGGATGTTTTGCCGTTGATTTTTAGAGTGTGGAAGGGAGGAGAGACAGAGAGAGACTCGTCTATGTGAGAGAGACACATCGATGGGTTGCTTCCCACACAGGCCCCAGTCAGGGCCGGGGATCGAGCCTGCCACCGAGGTACATGCCCGGAATCGAACACGGGACCCTTCAGTCCATGGGCCTACGCTCTATCCACTGAGCCACACCAGCCAGGGCGATTTCCTTCCCTCATTACAGGTGTACTTCACAGATGTCTCAGATTCACCACCTGAACTCGAAGTCCACCTCTCCTGCTGCCCCACCCCCCACAGCCCAGGACACGGAATCTCCATCTGACCTGTGTTCAAGCTGGAAATTCGGGGATTGTCCATCTCCCACCACGTGGCCCCCGCCATCCTCAGGCGCCTGCAGCCACCCACCTGGGCCTCCTTCTCCACGGAGGGAGCCGGGCACCAAGCAGGATCAGGGCCCCCCGGGCTCCGCTGTCCTCCAGCGTCACCTCCACCGGCCCGGCTGTCCCTGCACGCCCAGCACTCCTGCTCGGGGCCCCTGCGCTGCGTCTCGCTGCCTGGTCCTCGACGCTGCCTGCCTCCCACCAGCTCCCTCCAGGCGCCCGTGGGCCCTGCGCAGACGCTCCCTCACCCCCCGCCTCCTCACCGCACGTGTCTTCACGGGGCAGACGCTCTCGGGTTCGCCTTCTCTCCCTCCCCCACGACACAAGCTCTAGGACAGACGGTGTCTCTCGGTGGCCTACAGCCCCCGGGCGGAGGCGGGCACACAGCGGGCACAGCGACCTGCGGACGGGATGAACCCGAGACCTGCCACCGCCCGCCGCCTGCAGTCCTGGGCCTTCAGCGCCCATCAGGACGTGCGGCTGCGCGTGTCCTCATTTAAGGACTCACCTGCCTGCCGCTGGTCCAGGGGTCGCGACGACCGCCACGCGCCACGCCGCCAGCGCTGCCTGCTCCGTGAAGACGCAGCCGGCTCATCGCCCGCGCCTGCGGCTGCTCCGGGGCGATCAGGAGGGAGGCCCGGGCCCGCGTGTCTGATACCGGCCACCTGGTCTCTGCAGAGGCGGGAGGGGAGCAGGAACAGGCCCCCGGGCCGGCGGGGACTGGGCTGCACGGCGGTGCCATTCTGTCCCGTGGCCTCAGAGCCGCTGCTTTCGGAGGCCTGGCCCGCTCCGCTCCTGCGCCGCGGTGCCCGTCACGCACAGGTCACGGAACACAGGAAAGCAGGCAATGCTGGCTCCTGTCAGCAAGCCCAGTCACGTGTCAGCTCTCCACGCCTGTGTTGGAGTCGTTCTCACGTGACAAGGTGGCCATCCACGGCCCGTGGCTCTGCCTGCGCCCTTGGCCCAGCACCGAGAGCACCGGCAGCGAAGGCCGAGCCCAGGATGGCGGCGCTGCTGAGCGGCCTCACCTGGGCCGGGTCGGGGTGAAGGCTGATGGACCGGCGGGCCTGGGCATGCCCACCCCAGGTGTGTTTCACCCTCGTCCGTGGGAGCGGGGTGGTTACCTGAACAGCTGGGAGTCGTTACCTGAGAAGGAGAAACAGGCTGCACCGACTCGTAAAGCTCTCCACCAGCCGAGGGCTCCTCGGAATGGGAAGAGGCGGCGTCCCAAGCTCCACCACCACAGCCGCCCTCACGGCCCGGCCGCCTCGGAGATGCGGTTCACCGCGAGTCAGCGCAGCCTCTTTGATCTGTCTGCGCCTTTGTCCTGGCTGCACACGTGCTGAGAGGGGTACATGCGCATGCGTGAGGATGTGTGTGTGTGTGTGTGCGTGTGTGTGTGTGCGTGTGTGTGTAGGCTGTCCCACAACAAGAAGCAATCCTCAGGTTCCACAGGTGAGGCCGCAGGCCCAGGCCCAGGCCCAGCCTCCCCGGACGCCCAGGCTGCTCCCTGCGCGCTGACACCAGCCACAGGTCGGGGTCCACACGCCCTGGTGGGTGAGAAACCCACTGCCCACTGGTGACCGAGATCACGGAGGGTGTGAAGGACGGCAGTCACCGCAGAACTGGCCCAGCGCGCTGGCGTGGGAGCCTCGGGTCCCCACGTGGAAGCCCCAAGGAAGGACCGAGGCCTGTCCCGCGGGTGCTGGGCTGCACTACATCACAGCTGGCTCCGTCACTGGCCTTCCTCCCGAGATCAGGGAGCCGCGACAGGGCCAACCTCCGGCATGGGCTCCATGGGCATCCAGCCCCACCCTCGGGCGGGACCCCAAAGCAACCTCGTTCACACGAGACACCACGATCACTCAGCAGCAGGAGAGTCCCAGGGCTCGGAGCCAGCCGCGGGCGAAGACCAAGGACATCCTATTAAAACCACGCACGTTCGCCTGCAGCACAGCCAAGCGCTGCTCAAAGCTGAGGATGAATTTAGTTTCACAAAGGAAATGGGAGACGGAAGAAGGAGCCGGTAGTTTGCTACACGTCTGTTTATTCTGCAGCTGAGGTTCGGAAATGTGGGGACACAGGTGTGGGGGGAATTGAGGAAGCCTGGCGCCCCACTTCCTAGGGCAGCGCCTCGGCTTCCCCACACAGCAGCACAAACACAGGGAGGAAGGGGGACCAGCGGCCTGAACCCCTCCCAGGGCTGCGGCTAGTCTCTCAGCACCAGCGGGGCCTTCACCTGCTCGGCCACCTCCTTGCCGCTCAGCGCCTCCACAATCGCCAGGGCGAACTCGAAGCTGGTCCCCGGCCCGCGGCTTGTGAGGATCAGGCCGTCCTTCTCCACGCGGTTCTCTGAGTAGCTGTAATGATCTGGGCGGAAAAATAAAACCAACAAGGGTTCCGTCCTGCAGGGCCACCCGCACAACAGTGAGCATCGCTCAGCAATCCCACCCCGTCCCGCACATCACCGCTCACGTCGTACAGTAACAACACCCAACACTCGGGCCAGCCCTTCAGGACGAGGCCCCAGCTGCCCGCGCCCGGCGGGAGATGTGCGAGAAGGGGTCCAGCGCTGGGCAGGGCCAGACCAGCTGGGACCCCGACCACTGGCCACACCACGTTACCGAGGTCCCTGCAGCTGCGTAAGGCCTCCTGTGTCCAGGAACGCTAATCACTCCGTTGGTTAAACTACAAATACGCGTCAGTTCTGCAACCTGAAGGGCAGCAGCACAGCCCCCCAAGTGTGCTGTAGGCGTTCAGGACATGCCACCCCCCAATACGCCGCCCTGACGTGTTGCTCTGAGCTGTGGGCGCTTGAAACAGCCAGTGCAGGAGGCGGTGTTCTCTGACCCCCACCCCCCCACACACACACCAGCCTCAACACAGTCCTCCTGAGGAGCTCGGTGCCATCACCCTCCGGGGTTTCCTTAGCCGGGAGGGCGGGCTCCTGTCCCAGGGGAGGAGGCCAGAGGCACCCCAGACGGCCGTCACACTGTCCATCACACTCCCAGCTGCTCCCTAGGGCCATCCATGTCCCTAAGCCGCTTCCTCCCCCGAGGCCTCCCCACCACCCCCTCCCCGTCATCTCCCCTGGGGGTCTCCCATGGGAACCACCCCCTTTTCGCTCTGGATAAGCTGTCCTTATCGCAGGGCTCTGGGCCAGGGACCCCGAAGGAGAGCGGGACAACTGCTTATCCTCCGCGAGTGCCGGAGGGAAGGCGGCTGAGGGCGGTCAGGGCGGACGGTACAAACCACCTGCTGTGCACACACTGCTGCCTCCAGCACACCGCCACGGCGGGACATGCTGGGGGGCAGGGGCTGTGGAGGGAGACCCCACATTCGTTTCTCAGGGGCCCTGTTCCTTCTGCACCCCTCAATTGGCGGCATTTCTGCAAATACAGTAACAGGAAGTGTGCTTCACCTCCATCTGAGCAAGACGCGGACACACGGTGGGATTCCTCCGCATGGACTCCCCCGGCCAGGTGGTCATCAGAACCAGCCCCTCACTGTCCCCCACTCCCCACGTGGAAGCCCGTTCCTGAGCTCACCCGGTCGTCCCTGCTCCCTCGCCCAGACGCTCCGCTCACGGCTGCTCCTTCCGCCGCAGCGTCAACACGGAGAGAGGCCTGTGCCCCCTCCCTGACTCAGCGCTGGGACACGGCACCCTCCCGCAGGGACACGGCACCCTCCCCGCAGGGACACGGCACCCTCCCCGCAGGGACACGGCACCCTCCCCGCAGGGACACGGCACCCTCCCCGCAGGGACACAGCGTGAACAGGGCCAGCTCCTGGGCTACTGCCCTCTTCCAAAGGCTGGGCCTACAACACCGATGGCCACGGACACGGCCCAGGCCCCGGAGACTGAAGGACGCTCCTGTCCACCACGCCTCCTCGCAGGCTCCGAGTGACAGCCCTCTGCCCCTCCCCCAGTGCCTGCTCAGCACCAACACCAGGTGACCCTCCCACAGGGCAAGTCAGAGCCTCGCCAGCTCTCTCCCCTCGAGAGCCTCTGCCTTCGCCAACGTCCTCCAGCGCCCAAGGAAGACGGAACCCGCGTCACGGTGCGCAAGGCCGCTGGGCCTGGCCTCGCGGACGGCACTGGAAGGACCCAGAGGGGACAGGAGAGCACCTGCCGCCCAGGCGGGGAGGGTGGCAACAAGAGGAAATGAAGGTCTGAGATGTGCTGAGATGACATGTCAGACCTCAGTGAAGAACTGGACACAGAGAGGCATCAAGGATGACGCCAGCCGTCTGTCCCGGGCAACTGAGTGGGAGGCGGTGCCCCGCAGCGACGTGGGACGCGGGTGACAGTTAGGGAGGGCCACGCTGCGGAGGGTCCTCTGAGCTCTGGCCGCATCCTGCCACTGCGGCTGGAGCCAGGCCCGCAGCACACACCCTTCTGACCACCCCGCGCCCCCCCCCCCCCCCCCGGCCCCTCCAAGCCCTCGCCCAGAGCCTGAGGCGGCTCAGGAAAAGCTGCTCAATGACTCGCACAGAAGTCACCCCGTGACCCCTACGCAGAAGCACGCAGCTGTGGTCACGACGGCTTCGGAAGCCACCCCGAGGCCCCTGTCCGTCCAACGTGGTTCACACCACCGCTGACAGCTTCTCTTCATCTCCTCAGGACGGGGCTCAGTTGGTTGGCGCGTCGTCCCGTTCACCAAAAGGTTAAGGTTCGATTCCCAGTCAGGGCACACGCCAGGTTGCAAGTTTGATCCCCAGTCAGGGCATATACAAGAAGCAACCATCGGTGTTGCTCTCTCTAAAAATTAATAAAAACATGTCCTCAGGTGATTAAAAAAAAATAGCCCAACCGGCGTGGCTCAGTGGTTGAGGGTGGACCTATGAACCAGGAGGTCACAGTTCGATTCCCGGTCAGGGCACATGCTCGGGTTGTGGGTTCGATCCCCATTGGGAGGCGTGCAGGAGGCAGCCAAACAATGATTCTCTCATCATTGACGTTTCTATCTTCCTCTCCCTTTCCTTTCTTCTCTGAAATCAATAAAAAATATATATTTTAAAATCCAGAGACCTACTGAGATAACGGGACACAGTACATCCAAAACCTCCTGGTGACACTATCGCAGCCTCAGAGACCGCTGGTGTGAGGGGTTCTCATCGCCTGACCTCATGTCCGTAAGCAGGCCACCCGCATTTCCAGTGCGAACCTAGAAAACCGGCTGAGCTGCCGGGACTGGGCAGTGGGAGGCACGGTCCTAAATGGCTCACTTAATCTCTTTACGAGTAAATATAACGAACACCCTAACTGTTAAAGATGTTTCAAGATGTTCCATGGAGATTAGAATTTCCACCAGGAAGAGCCGATGGTCCGCCCTTATTCACTACCGCCCCCTCGTGGCGTTGAGGGGGAAAACAGCACACGCCCACTCACTAGCAAGGGATGCCCAGGGAGCGGACTTGGAACTGGTCAGATCCACACCTCACAACCCATCTGGCACGGGCTTCGTTTCCTTTGCTTTCAGCAAACGCCCTAAACCAGAAGTCTCCTCAGAGAAAAAGCACCTGGGGAGGCACTAACACGGCGCCTCCGGCACCCCCGTCGCTGAAAGCCTGAAACATTTCCAGAATGATCTTCAAGGAAAAGTCGCCGACCCCTGCACTCCAGGGGTCGGGGGTCACATCTATTGTGGGAACCCAATGAAGCTGATCACTAGTACAGAGGGGGGCACTATCACTAGAGAGTGGCGGGGAGGGGCCTGCCCCAGCTCGCCCTCCTCCACACGGGTCAGGCCGGGCAGTGTTCCAAGCATGTTAAGCATGTTAACTCGCTGAACCCTCAACAACCCCGAGGCAGGTGCCACTGTTACCCTCAGACGCCGAGAGGAGGAAACTGAGGCTCAGAGAGGTCAGAGAGCCTGCGTAGTCGCAGTGAGTGGTCGCCTGGCTGAGACCCTGCTCCTCACCGCTGTGACCGGCAGGCGGATGCTTCTCAAGTAGCGGACAAGTGAGAACTGAAGAAACCCAAGAAATCCACAACATTTTAAACAGTGAGAAATGGAACCGCTTTGCCCCTTGGATGGGACTGCTCATTTGAGTAAGAAATCTTGCACTGATCTAGTAAGTTCCCGGTGATGCCCAGCAGGAGGGCCTTGCCCCGGGGGACCGCAGGGAGTAACCCAGCTCCCCGCCTCAGAACGCTCCGAGGGCGACCTCACACGCTGTTCTGGCACTGGGCTCACCGACCAAGTCCCAGGCCTGCCGAGCTCCGGCCTGGCCTCTCTGAGCCCACCTCCTGGGGAAGGAGATGGGCCCTGGGGCCGGTGAGGCTCCGTCCAGATAATACATGTGATCGGACCGTGTGAACGCCGAGTCCCCATCTCATTTTCCTGCCTCCGCTTCACGCTCTGGTGGCATCACAGCAGCAGACACAACAGACACACACCTGCTTCCTAGTAAACCGTAACCACTACAGGAAGCCCGATTCGGCTCGTCTCAGCCCTCCAAACCTCCTCATCACCGCAGTCAGCTAAATTCCTGCGGTGACGACAGCGTGTCGGGGCCAGTTCACCGACTGTGACGGTGTCCCACCTGGTGCAGGACAGGAAGCTGGTGGTGGGGAGACTGCGTGGGGGGCAGCAGGCCCACGGAAACTCTACTTTCTGCTGGATTTTCCTGTGAACCTAAAACTGCTCTCAAAAACAGCCTATTTATTTTAAAAAACAGCAACTTAATGAGAAATGCTTCCTTTGCTGTGATATGTTAGCTGTTGTCCTTTGTTTTAGTCAGAAGATAAGCCCAGAGCAGGACTGAGGGGAGACCGTGGCTCAGCTGCACAGTCCCTTCAGATCAGCTTTGATACTATTTTGTCTGTCTGTTTATTCACTGATTTTTGGCCGGTTGGAGTTTTAAACTCACTTTCCACGCTAGCTGAATGCCAGGTGAACCGCGCTTGGTTTGTCCTGGAAATGTCTGATTCTCTTGCCATTACCCACAGTGTGACTTTTCTTTCTCTGTGCAAGTTCAGGGTCTCGGCCTCTGTCACATGCGCGCCAGGCAGACAGCAGGGGAGACAGCACGTGTCTGCGAAGACACTCCGGCTGCTGCTCTGAACGCACAGGAGGCAGCCGTCGCCGAGGCCGCGCTGCCCAGGATGCGGCTGGACACTCGGGGCCGGTCACACTGGGCTGCTCGAATGCTGCACCTTGTGCTCTGAATGGATGGCGGTGTCTCTGGAGCAGGTACCTCCTGGAGGACAGGCAATGGCATGCTCCTTCTACCGCCTCCAAGTAATAAGCCTCACAGGAGAATTAAAGAAATTTTTGATAAATAACAAAAAAATATGTAAGACGACGTTAGTTTTAAAAAGCGAGCTGCAGGACAAGACTTAGCAGCTCTCATTTGAGTAAATATTAAACTACAAAGGATAATGAGCATAGGCAGAGAACATTCTAGAGGCACACACAAAACTCTGAGCAGTTAGAGGAGAACAGGCCTTTACTTCACCCTCCGTCCTGTGTGCCTTCTCACCATGAAAGAAACTCCTCTCGTCAACATCAACTAACACAGGTGACACGTCTAGCTGATGCGATAAAAGAAACGGGTCACCCCAGGCAACAGCCGCCACCCAGGCCTCTGACGGGAGAGAGCAACGTGCGTTGTCCTCTGGACCTGGGCAAAAGGGCGCTTTCTGAGACTGCTGTCGGGTTAAGGTTTACCCTCAGCCACTGGCAACGTGTTTGGTAGAAACACTAGTTGACCTGGCCTGTCCCCAGCACTTCCACCTGGGTCAGCAGGAGCCGCCCCGCCTGGCCCCGCCTGGCCCCGCACGGGCCTCTGCCCGGTCAGCCATCTCTTTGGTGGAAACACTTGCAGAGAAAGCGAGGAGCACAGCACCCCTAGACCCACAGGCAGCCTCTACGGACAGATCACACCGGTGGGAAACGATGCTAAATTGCAGCTTTTTGAGAAGGTCTGTTTGTACCTTAAAATATAAGCATGTACTTACTCCCATTCATCATTTTGTCTTTAGCCAGTGGGTGTGTTGTAACTTTGCTTCCAAAACCTATTTCATGAGCCAACAGAGCTGTAGGACCTAAAAAGAAGATTAACAAAAAAGATTTAAGTATTGTTATTGAAAAAAATCATGTCTTAAAAATTGCAGCAGCAAAAATATTCTTCAAAACCAGGAGGCTCTTACCTAAAATATACTTATGATTCTGAAGTCATACACTTGTTAGTACGATAAATAAAGCATCTTCCTATATAATAAAAGCCTAATGTCAAATCTACTGAACAGCAGAACGACCAGACACTATGACACACACTGACCACCAGGGGGCAGATGCTCAACGCAGGAGCTGCCCCCAGCCTGCAGGCCCCAGGCCAGCCAAGGCAGGTGCCAGCGGGGACCCTCCTGATTGCCTTGCTGGTCGCCCCGCAGAGGGAGGCGACTGGTGGCGGGGCCAGGTGGAGAGCGGGCAGCAGCGGGGGGCGCCCCCCCATTACCTCCTGTAGAGGGAGGTGGACCTGCAGCATTAGTGGGGCGATGGGGGGTAGAGGAGGCCAGGCCCGGCTGATGCGCGGGCCAGCACCGCCCCCCATCACCCTGCTGGTTGGCGGGCCAGGCTGGCGCCAGCAGGGGCCCCCAATCACCCTGCCGGTCACCCTACAGATTGGCCCTGATCACCGCCAGGCCTAGGGACCCTACCTGTGCACGAAGTTTGTGCACTGGGCCTCTAGTGTTTATAATAAACCATCTACTGAGCACTTCTGGCAGGTGCACAAAATCAAAAAACATCAAAAACCACTTCACCTAAAAGACTCACCTTGACACCCAAGGAGCACACAGGTGAACAGACTGTGGCCCTGCCTCAAGGAACAGGCAGTGTGCATGTCAGGAGTATAAGAGTGGGGAGACCCCTGTCGTCTGAAAAAGTCCATCCTTCCTCTTGACAAATGAAAATTTTAGTTCCACAGCAGTCTCTCCGAACTCCTGGGCCTCACTGCTATTTTGGAGAGCACTTTTATTTTCCCACTTGAATCTAAAAACCCGCACTCATCCATCCAGCCGGCCAAACAGACCAGGTGCACTAGGAGGCTATTAAAATGAATGGAACACCGTCCGCCCTGGAGGAGCTTCCTGTGAAATGTCTGCACGTCTGAGATATGAAGGCACTAATGCTATTAAAGCTACTTAAGAGAAGAACCACAAACAAATGTCGATTTGCGATCCTCTCTTTCCTCTTAAAATGAAACTTATCAACATGTATTCTCTGATATGGACAGCTTCACTGATATGGACAATCCCAAGCAGATTTTGTAACAGGTTCCTCAAAAAGGACTAAAACCAATAAGGTTTTACACCATTGTTATATGATCTTAAAAACTTTTTAAAGTTTGTTATTCTACTTTTCTTCTCTAAGACACACACACACACAAACGTTCTAAGCCCTCACGTCACACCAACAACATGCTTCAGAATCGCACTCAAACTCCCGAGTGGTGGGGCGTGTGGCTCAGGCCCCAGGACAGTCCACACACTTGAGTCTCAGCAACCCGAGCACTAGCTCTTACCGCCCTTTCATTTTGCAACATGAATCCAAGTAGAAAGCAGTTATATAACCAACCAACAGGCTACCCAGACCATAGCGGCTATGAAGATCAAACAAATAACACGGAATTACGTAAGCTTTCTGCCAACGCCAGGTGTCAGTTTCAGACCCAGTCCTGACTTACATCTCGTCAATCAAAAGCCTCAAATATAATGATGTCTCTCTCCACCTTACTTTTATCCTCAGTATGAGACAGCTATGTATGGCAGCAAGTTTTAAAAGTCTATAAAAATTGCATAATGATCACTCACTTTTTTATTTTGATGAACTCACGAATGACCCTTCATTCTCATTTTCTAAGGTTTTCAGAAAACAAGGAGTCATTACCTACATGACCGCATGTTTCCCGCAATCCCCCAGGTGCCTGAGCAGAGAGCGAGCGTACGGAGTTTTCAGGCTGCTCCTTTCACAATACACTTGCTGCCTACAGTGACGTGTCAATACCTTTACGTCACGGTTGAAGGTAGAAACCTGCTGATGCCTTACTCACTATGGTAAGCTCATTATTACTGCTGTCTGGGGCTTCCAGATCCTATTTGGAAAATGCGAGAAGAGATATTTACCTACTACTGTTACTTCAAATTCTGCAGAGACCAGCTCTGCAGGAGGCAGGGTGAACAGTACACTGAATCCCCTTAGGCAGCCGAGAGGAAGCCTGCAGCGCCACCGTGTGGTGACTTACAGAAAGAACACCTCGGCCACCCCCAGCCCCTCCAGGGCTCCCTGAGATTGTACCTAGACTCAGGCATGGACCACTGCTGGCTCCTTCCCCCACCCTGAGTGAATCTCTTTTACTTTATTTCCACCACAGTCCCCCTTCCACTCTCTGTCTCACTCACTCCGTATCTGGGACTAAGCTCCTGTTCTTTCTTTCCCCATTTGTAACTGCAGCACTAAGAACCACCTCCTCTCTCGTCACACTGCTCCCTGTTTGCAGCACCCAGGAGAGGGGGGCAGGATCCAGAACGACACAAGCACACGGTCAGAGCGCTGTCACTTTTTCATGTCGGTGTACAGGACTCTCAGGTCTAAGCACTCAGGCCTGAGTGAAAACAGCGAACCAGATGTGGCTGATAACCTGCTACCCCGCGGCACAGGAGAGCCAACGTGTGGTTTACTTTCCGCAGAGTCTGCAGGGAACAGCCCCAGCCCCAAGGTTTCCTGTCCTCCTTCGGTGAGAGCACTGAGACCGAGGCTGGGGCACCTGGACCAAGTCCTTACACAGCCAAGCGGACCTACGCCTTGCTCCCCCTCCCCAGAGGGCGCAGCTGCAGGGGCCGCCTGACGAGTCCGCCAGCAGGGAAGTCCCTGTGCCCGGGGGCAGGTCAAGAAGCGGGTGCTGAGCAGGACCCAAGGACAGCGCCTGCAGGGCGGTCCCTGCCGGCCCGTCTCTCACACAGCGGTTCTCAAACATTTAGGTCTTAGGAACCCGCTAGCTTTCATGTGGGTTCTCTCTCTTAACAACTGCCCTGCTAGAAATTAAAGCTGGGAAACCTTACAACACAATCCTCGAGCACACACACCATGCCCGAATAAAACATCGCCACTCTGCTATCACTCCTGTGAGAGCCAGGAGGAAAAAGGCAAATTATGTCTCCATCGTATCTGGGGACCTCTCAAACCCTTTGAAAGAACGCTGGCCACCACGGCTCTCATACAAAGTCCCGAGGATCCCTGGCCTACAACTACTGTAAAAAGTCCACCGTATTGAAGAAAACATCCCTGCACCATTTAATCCATTCCACCCAGTCATTCACTCACTTCCCTCTTGACAAGCGTTTAATAAAGACCTATGACAAGGGAGGCACCTGTGACAAAATTACACTATGGAGGTCACGGTTCGATTCCTGGTCAGGACGGGCTCGATCCCCACGGGGGTGTGCAGGAGGCAGCCAAGCAATGATGTTTCTCTCTCATCCAGGTTTTTATCTATCTCTCTCCCTCTTAAAAAAATGGTATTGAAATAAAAATATTTCTAAGTTTCTAAGCTGGGGGGGGGGGGGCATCTATGAAGCACAATGACCGTCCTCTAAACTCGGTGGCAGGTAGCACCGTGCTGGGTCAGCAGCAGCACCGAGGGCCAGGCAGGAGTGCCGAGGCCTGAGCCACGGGGCAGGCGCAGGGCCGGGCTGCTGTGTCTCTGGCTGGCGATTCTTGCTGACGGTGCTGGCAGAGCGCCTTCCTGGCGTGGAGATCTGCTGTAACGAGCTGTTTACTGAGTTCCAGAGGGCCTCGTTCTCCTCCGAGGTCAACCAAACACAGAAAACACGACGTTCCTCAGAGCGCAGACCAAAGCAGGAGGAGGCAGAGAACACTGCACTCATTTCTGAAATGATCCCCTTCATGCCACCCAAACCAAGAGCGCCGATCCAGAAGCTTCCACGCTCTAGGAAGGGGAAGAAGTACGCGACCAAGGTCTCGTGAGGCGAGAACCCCTCGGGTGGCTCTGGGAGAGAAGCCCGGCGCACGTTACCTGCACAGATGGCGGCGATGAGGCCCTGGCGGCTCTGCTGCTCCTTCAGGATCTCCTTCACAGCAGCAGACTGTCCAGGACCAAACACACCGAGTTCTCAGTAAGCCACAAGCCAGCACCTGGCTAGCAACTTCAGCAGAATCTGATTTTAGCTTAATCCACAAGATCTGAAACCTAACTACCTTTAAACAGTACTTCTAGATGATTAATATAAAAATGATCAAATTCATGTTTCTACATTCCTCCCTAAACCCAATCGAGGCAGTTATTATCAGAGAAAGGCACCCTTTTCTTAAAGATGTCTGAAGTGGCCCGGCTGGCGTGGCTCAGGGGTTGAGCGTCGACCTTTGAACCAGTCATGGCTCAATTCCCGATCAGGGTGCTGGCCTGAGCTGCAGGCTCACCCCCAGTAGGGGGCGTGCAGAAGGCAGCCGATCAATGATTCTCTCTAACCATTGATGTTTCAGTCTCTCTCCCCATCTCCCTTCTTCTCTGAAATCAATAAAAAATACATTTATATATGTTTCAAAAAGCTGTTTGAAGTGGAGATGAGGAAAACAGCTTTCCCCCTCTCTGTCCCCCACACCCTAGTACTCCAAGGAGAAGAGAACTGGACGCAGGGACTGTGGCGCTGGGTGTCTTCAGCTGCGAAGTCAGGAACAGGCCCACAGCCCCAGGGGTCTGGCTCCGCCTCTTCCTGAGCCTGGCCGCGCCCCTCCCCTCTCTCCCGCAGGCGGACTCCTCGCCTGCGCCTGGATGCCGCTTTTCATTCCAGCTGCAGCCCAGCCCCTGCAGCCCCTCCCCCGCTCCCCGGTCGGTGAGGAGACAGCTAAGCTCTTATCCTTCTATGCGTAACCTGAATAGAACATACATTTCTCCTTCTGCTGCTCAGAGGGGAAAACGTGCTCTAACGTCTGGACTGTGTTCACCGAATGTGTCCATAAGCTACCGCCCACCAGCTCGGCTGACTTCCGGAGCATGTGTCATCAGAAATGGTTTTTCTAAATGAAGACGAAATGCTCACTTCACCTGTTCCTATTCTATCCACAGCCCCTTTCCTGAAATACTTTAATAACAGCAAAATCAACAGAACACAGGCACAGCTGAAACACTTTCTCTATGCAGTGCTTACCTCACATAGATTCTGTGCGCCCAGATTACCTCCCGGCAGAACCACTACATCGTAAGGTCCCTGTAACAGTTAAAAAAATTACATTTCATTAAATGTGCATGAACGTGACAGTCAATAAAACTTTCCTATTTTAAATATGGGTCACAGCAAAAAACTGTTCACCGAAAAGTTAAATAAATTAAGGTGTATCTCTATGATGAAATGTTGTAACCAGCAAAACATGCAGAAAGTCTGTGCATGAGAGGACGTCCATGTTGCAGAACTAGGTGTAGCATGACCTCCTTCTTGTAAAAACTGCATGTATGTGTGTATGCAGATGTACATGTATATGATATACACACCCCCACATACATGTGTATAGTATACAGACACTCACTGACAAATGAGATACTCCAACTGCTAATGGGGAACAGTGTGGGATGGAGGGGAGAGAGCAAATGAGACATTTAACTTTTTAACTTTCTGTATGTCTATACTGTAAGAGTTCTTTTTTGACAAGAATGTACACAGTAATGAAGTGTAGTCAAAAGAAAAACAAATTTTAAATAACAGGCAAAGAAAAATATTTTTAACTTTATGAGAAATGAAACTTGGGGGAGAACTATGATGTAATATTTTAGTGTCCCAAACACCAAAACACCCTAGAAATCTAATGACTTCAAGTTTGCTGAAATTACAAACTGGAAATTTTTTTTACAATGCTTTCAGATGTTAAAAAAAGTTTTAAAAATTTAGTCATTAAGCAAATTACAAAATGAAAATGTAGTCCATATTTAGAGCAACATCTGTTATTTAGAATTACTTTCAGATACTATAAACATCCCACTGTTGTTTTAAAACCAAGCAAAATTAAACACTAAAAAGGAAATATAGATTCTCTTTTACTCCTTTTCAGTTCTGAACGGCCCATACATGGACACAAAGGTAACAACTGTTCTAAAACACAACGGGCTGAGAAAGAAGAGAAGGGACATTTACTTCGACTCTCACTTGTAAGGTGCTGCTTGGAAAGTTTCAACCATTGATATGTAAATACCAATATTCCAATACCCACAATCTACCACCGCAATACCTGAGCTTCCTGGAAGACCATGAACTTTGGTCCACGCAGCGGAGGACCGCTCAAGACCTGGGACGCAGCCTCCCAGGTTCCTCAGGGGACACCTGGCCATCACGAGCTGGCTCTGCCTCCTTGCCTGCCCGATCTCCGCTCAAGAGGGCAGAGCCCACCGGCCGGCACACGGGCCAAGCCTGCGGCCATGAAAGGGCGGGCACAAGTATCTGTGCACGTGTGCGGGCCGCTCCCGAGGAAAGAGACCTCAGCTCTGACAGGCCCACAGCGCTGGTCACCCCTAAGAGTTCGAACCACAATTCTAAAGACACCGAAAAAGTGACACGATTGAAGGGGAACTCCTCCTCCTCCCTTAGTCCAACCACTGACCAGGGATGAGGTGTTCTCGCAAAGTGAACCACACAACTACTCCTGTCGCACTGCACAAGGAAAGAGCGGCTCCGAATAAAGGCTCGGCAATGAATGGGAGCACGGCAGCTGATCTCTTCTACCAAGTGACAGAGCTGTAACAGGAGGCAGGGCTGCCGCGGAAGCCAGGACACTGCTGCCTGCAAGTGTCCCCTCCCCCCACCGGCCCACCCAGCCTCTGACTGAGTACAGGAGGGACCGGGAACTGCCCGCTGCACGATGGAGAAAGGCAGAGTCCTCCCGCTGCGGGCCGATGGGGGGAGATATTCCAGCAAAGAAACTTTCCTAAAACAGTCTGTGCGAACAGCAGCCTTACACGGACTCAGACCTTCCGAGAACCCGGTACAGCAGCAGAGGGAGGAGGGGTTCAAGCAGAGAACGGACCTCTTTCTTGGCATCTTCCAGGCTGGCATCGGGACAGATGACAACGTCTCGGCTGCACTGCACGGGGTCCTTTCCCGCCAAACCCGCAACGGTGACCTTGATCTACGAGAAAGAGGTCATCGTGGTATTTAACACTGAAACAGAGTCACGCCTGCACAGCTGCCCTGGGTTTTAAAATAAGTGACAGGAAATAGGGCAACAAAACCACGCTGGCTTTACGCTAATAAATCGGCGAAATGCATTTCTAACGAGGTCCGTCCCGTTTGCCTGGGACGGTGCTGATTAGACGCTCCCGGCACCCTGTCTGGTGAGTGGCCTTTCTCCCACAGGTGTTCTGGTTTGGGAGGTAAATCCTACGGTCCTTCTATCGCTAACCCACCGTGCAGAGTCACTGCTGCCATTAGAGCGAGGAAATGCTGCTTCCTCTGGCAGAGACTTACAAAGCTGACAATACCAAGAGCTGGGTCGGGGGCAATGGGGAAGTTCCTACACGGCTGTGGGTCCAACATGCTGGTACTTGGAGTCATTTAACAAAGTCTAGTAACACCAACTAGGGGCGGGTCCTTCCGCCCACCAAGTTCCCTTTCAGGCACTGAGCCTGGGAACCCTTCCCCACGCCAAGGAAGGCTGTACGAGAACGTGCCAGTATTGTGATGCCGTGAGACAACACTCCAGAGGGAATTTACAAAGACAGATGGCGGCATACCCACCGGGTAACACCAGGCAGCACTTTTCAATGAACTCCCTGGACCCACACGTGTGGTCACTACGGAGAACCGGAGGAATGCGGGGTTCCCAGCTTCTGGGGCCAGACCGCCAGGTGTGAGAACCAGCTCTTCCACTTACTAACTCTACAGTGGGGGCACTTTATTTAGTGTCTCTTGCCTCAGTTTCTTCAACTGCACAATAAGGATGGCAATAACACATAGGGTGGTTGTAAGATTCAAACAAGTTTCTAGAAGCGCTTAGAATGATACCTAGCACTGAGTAAATGCTATTTACGGATTCACAATGGGCCTAGACCAGTGGTTGGCAAACTCATTAGTCAACAGTACAACGATTGAAATTTCTTTTGAGAGCCACATTTTTTAAACTTAACTTCTTCTAACGCCACTTCTTCAAAAGAGACTCGCCCAGGCCGTGGTATTTTGTGGAAGAGACACACTCAAGGGGCCAAAGAGCCGCATGTGGCTCGCGAGCCGCAGTTTGCCGACCACGGGCCTAGACGCCTTATACAGGTATATGACACAGAGAAGCAAGATGAAAACTAGTCTCATGCTACTTGATCTCTGTGTCGGAAGGGGAACAGCATGGGGGAAATTCACAGAGCGCTTTGCAATGTTCTGTCTCTTTAAAGCATTTGTTCTTTAAGAAATGCTCTGACGGAAACAGGGCAAACTGTTGACAAGCATTAAGCGTAGATCTGGATAAACAGGTAATTATTATGCAGCCTGTTATGTTTGAAATACTTCACCAAGTTGAATACTGTTTTACTCAAAATGACTTTTAAAAGTCAAACCAGGTTTTTAAAAGGGGGAGGGACTTACTCCAGCTCGTCTCATGATATCTACGGGGACGACCGTCTCAATCTCCTCCGCTCCTTTAGCCAGGATGACCAGCGCTCTCTTTGAAGCCATTTTCACGCTGTGTTTTTAAAGACTGGATTTAAAAAATAAAAGGCACTTTAAAAACTTTTACTGCGACCCTGGAATAGCCACAATTTTAAAGTTTTGGATCATTTTTAAGCAGAGTAACTAAGTGCCTCCCAGGGAAACAGTTCTGATAGACCAGTGGTCGGCAAACTCCTTAGTCCACAGAGCCAAATATCAACAGTACAACGACTGAAATTTCTTTTGAGAGCCACAGTTTTTAAACTTAAACTATACAGGTAGGTACATTGTTATTAACTTCATTAGGGTACTCCTAAGCTGGCCTTTGCTAAAAGCTCAAGAGGCCAAAGAGCCGCAGTTTGCCGACCACTGTGATAGACAAACACCACTGACTATGAAAGAAGCATTTTTGGTTAATATTGGTTTACACAGAATTTCAATTGCTGTATTTTCTGAGATGAAAACACAGTCCGGTTGCTCACCCATGTTCGAATTGAACTTCTCTGACCACGTTTTTAAAAACCCAATTTCTAATAACATGTTGCAGATGAAGTTTTCTAAAACACAAGGGCATGGGTCTTGCATTTCACATAGTGCAGAGTTTTCTCTTTTTGCAGGACGTTTCTTTTACATAGAAATGACTAAAGGGTTGCATGGGCAAAAAACCTAAATTCACAGTCTTTAGCAACTGGCCTATAAAACTTTTGGAGGGAATTTTTTTTTTTTTTTTAGTTCCAATAACTGTACTAAAAATTCGGAGCGGGGGTGGGGTGGGGTAACAGTGTAAAATGTGAACACAGGTTTTTTTTACGATGGCGAAAGATGGGAATCCCCTCACAAAAAGCAACCCGACTCGATAGTTCTTTCATTGACAGCGGCCACCCCAGGGTCTGAATAGATTTTAGCCCCTTTTTCTGGAAAGTTTGTCGTCCATGCAAAACAGACTGTATTTTACTACGATTTCAACCAACACAGGATTAACGACTCCCAAACCGGTGGGGTGCTATGCACTGTCTACTTATACTAGAAGGCCGCGCGGTGCTCAGACGGCGAAATCGGGGACCCGTCTGGGGGTGCTTCCTCCGAGGCCCCGCCCCGGCGGCGCGGGACGGTCCAGCCGGGGGCCAGGCGCCCTCTCGCCACCCGCAGCGCCACGGCCTCCGCAAGCGCCGAGCTCCCCAGGCCCCGACCCGAACCTCGCCTCTCCGCCCACAGTCACCACTCCGCTTCCCGTGCCGCAGCGCTTCTGCACCGGGATAACTGAACCGGAAGCGAACTAAATGGGACGCGAGCGGGGACGCACGCACGCACGCACGCCGCCCTATCAGGGCCCTCAGCTCCGCACTGCGCAGACGCACGCCGCCGGGCCTCCTATCTCCCCTCACTGCGCAGACGCACGCCTCTCGCATCGCGTTACGTCACATCCGGCCGGCCGATGTCACCTTAAAGAGCCGCAGGGAATGGGCTGCCTGTCTGCGTTCCCATTGGAACCTCCGTCACCGCGAGAATCCCGTGGACTCACGTGTCCTCACGAAACCCCGCCCCCGAGTGGCCGGTCCGATCCACCCACAACACCCGCTGGACGTAACCCGCGTTATTGTCGCAGCCCCGAGGTGCATTTCCCACCTGCAGAGCGTGGCGTCTCGCTGTAAACAGGTTTAATCAGATCAAGTTGTTCCGTGCACACAGCAGGAGCTCGCTGATACAGCATTAGAAGGCTCCTAATGGAAAACAGCAGCCTTCTCAGCCCTTCGTCCCCCTCAGCCCTGCTCTTCAGGGGCAAATAGTTCCATCTCTTTTTTTTTTTTTTTTTTTAAATATATTTTATTGATTTTTTTAGAGAGTTAGAAACATTGAGAGAGAAACATTGATCAGCTGCCTCTTGCACACCCCCAACTGGGGATGCCCGCAACCAAGGTACATGCCCTTGACCGGAATCTGGGACCTTTCAGTCCTCAGGCCGATGCTCTATCCACTGAGCCAAATATGCTAATACTGTTACTTCTCAGTTATTGGTTTTAAACACTATATGTTGGCGTCTTGGCAGGTATTAACATAATTTCCATTTCACAGATGTAGAGGTTGAGGTCCAGAGGCGTGAAATGACTGTGTAAGGTCCTGCTGTTCTGCAGAGTTTTGTTTATTTATTTAATATATTTTTATTGATTTCAAAGAGGAAGGGAGAGGGAGAGAGAAAAACATCAATGATGAGAGAGGATCCTTGATTGGCTGCCTCCTGCACGCCCCCTACTGGGGATCAAGCCCGCAACCCAGGCATGTGCCCTTGACCGGGAATCGAACCTGGGATCTTTCAGTCTGCAGGCCGACGCTCTATCCACTGAGCCAAGCCAGCTAGGGCTGTTCTGCAGAGTTTTAGTCAAATTCAGATATTCTGATGCCAAATCTCACACTACCCACAACAGACTCCCAGTATTACTTAGTAAGTCAGCAACACTCATAACACTCTCTTAACGTTATAGTTCATACCCATTTCTCATCACATGTTTAAAAGTCAAAAAATTAAGCCACTTACCGAAAACCATTGCTCTGAGACTGGCAATGGAGACACTTCCTAGTCCAGTCTCTTATTTCCAGGTAGAACAACTCCGTCCCATCCAACCACATTTTTTATTCAACAAGCAAACACTTTCATTCAACACGTGTTTATGCATTGGGGGAAGCACAGCCTAGGAGACTCGTCAGTTTCTTGCAGCACTTCATTCAAGAAATGGGAAGCAATACTGTTCTGCCCTGCGGGGCTCACATTCCCGGGGTAGAGAAACAGCGCTGATAATGTCAGTGAAGGCCTTTGGGCGCATCACCTGCAGACTTGCAGCCTTCCATATTGATCATGTTGAGTTAAAGACATCGGGAAAGTCTGGAAAACAGCAGGTGCAAAGAAGAAGGTGAACGCAGAAGATGAAACTCTCATGTGAGAACAGCCCTCTCTCTGCCGGAGGAAAAGAAACATTTTTACCCCCAGAGAGGGAGCTGAGTCTAGCAGAATTTGTACAAAGGGACCTTGTTAAAATAACTACCCTCCTTTAGTCTCCCCGTTTTATTGTAGTTACTGCTCCACACTCCTCTCTGTTTAACCCAGTATATAAGCATTTACGTTTTTGCCACTTCATTTCCTTATGAAGGCTCTCAGGTCACTGTAAAACGTGTATTGAATAAATGTGTGTGCTTTTCTCTCGTTATCTTTTCGGGTAAATTCAATTCGCAGGCCCAGCCAGAGACCCTAAGAAGGTAGAGGTCAAGTTTTTGCCGCCCCAGCATTAGCAAGTCACCCATGGCCTTTCAGATCCTGGCTCCCTATGATTGGCCTGATCACAATATATAACAAAGAAACTGCTGCCAGGTTATTTTTTTCATGGGTCCCTTACATCTTGCATCTCGTCTTACTAAGTAATACACTTACTCCCTACGAATGCATCATTTTGTCTCATCGACAGCACTTATCCCAGCATTTTCTTGTCTTTTTGCTTTATGTCTGTGTCTCTGTCACCCTGTGGACTCCATGGAGGGACCGAATCCCCAGCATCTGTTGCAGACCCTGGCGCCTAGCAGGTGCTCAATAAATGCTTGCTGAGTACCCTTCTAACTTCACCCTGTAAGATGTTCCCTCCTTTCTTTGACTATGGCTATGGATTAATTTCAACCCATTTCTTATTCCTATTTTCACCTTATTTCCCAAATTCCTTTAACCAGACGGCGAGTGGGAAGTTTTATGTGCCGTGGGACGTTAGCCTTTTCACCTGTTTTCTATTCATTAAAGGGGTGCGGGGTTAAACTGAAGTTACTGGGCAGGAGGAGGCCATGTGGGCCATTAAATGAACGTGTTTTTTATAAAGAGGTCCGGCAAAAACGGCGAATTTCCCCATCGGAGCCCCCGAAAGGTTAGGTCGCCGACACCGGAGAAGAGTGGGCGAGCCCTGACCTTTGAGGCAGCGCCGGCGCCAGGGGGAAATTCTGACGCCGAGGCCCGCGAGGGGCGAGGGGTACGGCGTCGCCCCTGCTCCCACCGCGTGTGAAATGCCCCCCGAGCGTGGGCCCGCGAGCGCAGCTCCCACGGCCCGCCGGGCGCCGGAAGTGGGCGGGCCGAGCCGCAGTGACGCAGGTCCATTCCGTCGGCCTCGGCGCGCGGCGCCCGGGATTGGCCGAGCCGGGCCGCAGGGGGCGGGGCGTGAGGGGGCGGGGCGGGTTGCGTTTCCAGACGCGGAACGGTCGGCCGCGGTCTGGGGTCAGGTCCACCGCCGGGCCCCGCGCCCCGAGGTCCTTTGTGGGCCGCGAGAAGTGTGTGAGCGACCCGGCCCCTCGCGTTGGGGTTTCCGCCGCACCTCGGCCGCCCCGCGGACCGCCGGGGAAGGCGGCGGCCTGGGAGTGAGAGGCCGGAAATCGACCTTTCCCACCGCCTCCTCCCGGGGTGGTACTGCGATACTGCGCATGCGCGAGGGGCCGGCGGCCACGGACCCTGCTCCCGCCCGGGAGCCCTGGGTGCTCCGAAGCGTCGCCGTCCGGGCTCAGCTGCGTTCGGTGCATCCATCACCTCCTAGAGGGAGGAGGCACCGCCGCCTTGTGTTTCTCCGCTCTCGGAAAACACTTGACTGCCATGCTCTGCCCTGACTGGCATCTTATTTCTGGAAGGAAAGATGAAGATCTGGTTAGGCTTTCAGTAATGGGTTATCACAGCTTTAAAAACACCTTTCCTGCCCGGCCAGCCTGGCTCAGAGGTTGAGCATGCACCTGTGAACCAGCAGGTCACGGTTCGATTCCCAGTCTGGGCTCCATCCCCAGGGTGAGGCCTGCAGGAGGCAGCCAATCAATGATTCTCTTTCATTGATGTTTCTATCTCTCTCTCCCCTCTGCAATCGATAAAAATATATTTCAAAACCCCTTTCCTTGGTAAAATGTGAATAGTAGCGCCTGCCCAGAAACTTGGCGAGGACCTGCTGAGATCTTGCATAAAACAAACCCAAAGGAATTGAAATGTTGAGCCCCTTCTCCTCCCTTCCGGTTGAGTTTTTTATTCTCATGCTGCTCCCGGGACGTTTTCGGATTCCCGTAATCTCAGAAGCACACAGCGGTCCTGGAGCCAGGCCAGCGTTTCTCTCAGCGGGCAGGGCACCCAGCGTTCCATCCAGCAGGACACATTTGGGTCAGGCCGAGGGCCCCGACTCCCCGCCCTTGCCCTTGGTGCCGTGTTGCCCTCTCCTTGAGGCTCGCTTACTCTGCAGATGGTTAAGCCATGCCTGCTCCCAGGGTGAGAACAGAAGATTTGGGCGACGTCTTGCATGTCTGCACAGTCCTGTGCATCTGCTGCGTTGGGCAGTGCGCTCCTATGTAGGGGATTCGGGTCAGATCCTTCTGCACTGTGTCCAAACATCTTTTCTGCCTTACCTTCCATTCCTACCTCTCCCCCACTCATTTCCTCTGTTCCTGGCACACACCCGGGACTCCGCCTCCTTCATGCTTCCGCACAGCAGTTTCCTCTCCCTGGAATGCCCCCTGCTTCCGTGCCGCTTGTCCATGTGTTATCCATGCTGAAAAACCCCGTCACAGGGCCAGTCCCTCCAGGAACCTTTTTCTGTGGGTTCTATTTAGGACAGCTCTTTGCCCTTACCCTAGTTATTTGTGTAAACTTCCTCATTCCTCTCTAGGCTGTGAAGGCCGCTGGGATGGTGCCTTATCTATATATGCCTCACAAGACACACACACACAAACACACACAAAAACTCAGCATTTACTGCGTGCCTCTCATGCCGGGCACTGCTTAGAATGCCCGGCTCACGGAGCTTATGTCCTTTTGGAAGGAGGCAAACTGTCGGCAGTGAAAACGGTACCAGGGGTCAGGCCGGTGGAGTCAGACCGGGCCCGGGTTCAGCAACCTCAGGATTGAGTTCAGGCTAAGAGAGGATTCAGAGCCGAGATCAAGCTCTGGGAGAGAGTTTACTGAGAAGGGCACAGGGGGAGTGAGCTGTGGGAGAAATGGGCTCAGGAAACGAGTGACAGAGACAAAGGGCCCCGGGAGCTCAGGAGAGACAGACAGGACACGCCCTGGGAGGGGGCGGGCGGGTGTGCTCCATGGAGAAGGTCAGGGTGTTTATCTGAGGTCTCAGGGAGGATCCCAGCAGGCGACTCCCCGGCTTTCCCGTGTGTCCCTTCAGGGTCCTGGTCTCTGCTGATTGGTTGGTGCCAGGGGTCATCAGTCCATGCAGCTGGTCCCCAGGCCACCATGGCGTTGCTGGTCGGGTGTTGCTGCTTGTCTGGGCCTGGAGCTGGCACACCATCTGATGCCTCGCTGTCCGGGGCGAATGCTGCAGGGCTGTCCTGTGCCCCTGTTCCCCTCCAAGGGGCCTCACCCTCAGGACTAGCAGCAGGCCGGCAGGAAAGGCCAGGGAGGGTCTGAACCCCATGACCCCCACATGCTAGGGGAGGGAAGCTCACCTGGGGGGCTGGTCCTTGTTTTCCCAGTTTTGCCCGTTGCTAGGCACCCGGGGCTTTCCGCCTGTGACCTTCTGCCCTGGCCCCTCCTCCTCGCTCTGCCCTTGTCTGTCTAACTTCTCACCGCAAACAATAAACCAACGTCCTGAGAACCCACATGTGCCGGGGGTACCATGTTCGATGACGGAGCGTAAAGGGGGGAGAGGAGATGGAGAATGAGGGAGGGCTGTTCTCTCAGAGAGTGGTCCAGGAAGGCTTTTTCTGGGGAGGAAACCTGAGGAGGAGGAGGGAACAGGTCACGGAGAAAGTGGGAGGAAGAGCATTTCAGACGAGGGAGCAGCACAGGGAAGGCCCTGCAGCAGGGGTGCCTGTGGTGCCTCAAAGAACAGCCAGCACGGGCCCGGCCGGCGGGGCTCAGGGGCTGAGCATCGACCTCTGAGCCAGGAGGTCACGGTTCAATTCCTGGGCAGGGCACATGCCCGGGTTGCAGGCTCCATCCCCAGCTGGGGGTGTGCAGGAGGCAGCCGATCAATAATTCTCTCTCATCATTGATGTTTCTATCTCTCTCTCCCTCTCCTTTCCTCTCTCTATAAAGTCAATAAAATATATCTTTTAAAAAAAAGAACAGCAAGCAAGGAAGTCAGCCTGGAGGCGGTGGCGGGACTCAGAGCAGAAGTAGCCGGGTCAGATCACGTACACCTGCGTTCGATCTTCAGTAAATTTGTGTTAAATTGAGTTTGTTAACTTGATGAGGGCTAGAGAATGATGATAGTAACCATGAAACTTGGAGATTATATAGACCCAGGAGGCATGTCTAAAATATTCAGAACTATACACATGTACATGGGGACTCTTGTTTAGTGCGGCAACCTTTACCTGAAAGAAATCTTAATGAAAACCAGTGGTTCATGCAGTGATTTCCCATCGACATGTAAACCCTGAAGAGGAGGCAGATTTCGTGCAGGAGGAGATGGGCTGGCCCAGGAGTGGAATCATCTGGTAGGTAAACTGACGACTATTGAAAAGTTCACAAGGAAACAAAATGCATGTCCTGACGTTGTCTTGCCTCTTTGGGGCGGTGCGGGGGGGAGAAATATACTTGACTGTTAGTTGACAAGAGCAGAGTGTATGAAACAATTGGCGAGATTTGCATATTTATAATTTCCTTCCCAAGGGGGGCAGGGAGCTGGCACCGGCAGGCAGGGCCTGGCCTTCGGCGCAGTCAGCAGATGCAGCGACGGCATTCATTGGAGTGGTACTGCTTAGCGCACAGTGTCACGTGCGCCCGAAGAACGTGCTCCCTCGGTGGATGTGGCCACGCTCTCTCCGGCAGAATTAAGGATGCAGCCCCGGCTGGTGTGGCTCAGTGGACTGGAGCACCATCCCACGTACCAAAGGTGGCGGGCTTGACTCCCCGTCAGGGAACATACCCAGGTTGTGGGTTTGATCCTTGATTGGGGTGAGTGTGGGAGGCAACCAATCAATGTTTCTCTCTCCCTCTCTTTCCTCTCTCCCTCTCTCTTCCTCTAAAATCAATAAAATAAAATTTAAAAATACAGAACACTTGTTTACGTCCATGTTCTGATCTTTTATTTTTATTCTGCAGTTAGTCTGGCTCCCTCTAAGGGCTATTGATTCCGCTCTTGATAGCGTGTCTTGAAGCTGATCAGCTATCAGTTTCTGGGCACTCATTCACGTCGATGAGATCAAACGTGGTTTCCGAGGCAGCTCTCAAACCGCCGAGCTGACGGTCTCATGGCGCTGAGTCAACACATCTTTTGATTCATTCACAGGAATGAGCAAGCATGACGCGTAGCTCCTGAGTCAGTCAGAGCTCCTGGGCCAAGGTTACGGGAGCCGGGAGGGAGGGGGAGGACAAGACTGGGCCGCGTCCCTGACTACTCCTTCCCTCACACGTGGCAGAGTGAGTGTGTGCACCCTCCGAGGCTGGCCTGTCTGGGTTCAAGCCCAGCTGTGCCCCGTGCTGGCTGGTGATCCTGGACAACTACCCATGATGATAGGAACCATGAAACTTGGAGATTATATAGACCCAGGAGGCATGTCTAAAATATTCAGAACTATACACATGTACATGGGGACTCTTGTTTAGTGCGGCAACCTTTACCTGAAAGAAATCTTAATGAAAACCAGTGGTTCATGCAGTGATTCCCATCGACATGTAAACCCTGAAGAGGAGGCAGATCTCATGCAGGAAGAGATGGGCTGGCCCAGGAGTGGAATCATCTGGTAGGTAAACTGACGACTATTGAAAAGTTCACAAGGAAACAAAATGCATGTCCTGACGTTGTCTTGCCTCATCCAAGGCCTTGCAAACAGGGCTGACCAGCGGGGTACCGTGAGGGTTAGGGGGCTCCTGGAGATGAAGCCAGCACATGGCCCAGGGGGAGCCCTTCCCTGCTGCCCCTGAACTCGGCTCGGTTACTCCAGCTCGCTCAGCTTCTGTTTCTTTCACTTTAGAAGAGTCACAATAGTTCCTTCTAAAATTATTATTATTATTTTTTAATCCTCACCTGAGGATATGTTTCCATTGATTTTTACAGAGAGTGGGAGGGAGAGAGAGAGGAGCATTGATGTGAGAAAGACTATCAACTGGCAGCCTTCACACACACCCTGACCAGGGCCGGGATCGAACCTACAACCAAGGTGCATGCCCTTGACCGGAACCGAACCCGGGACCCTTCAGTCCACGGGCTGATGCTCTTTCCACTGAGCCAAACCAGCTAGGGCGTAACAATAGTTCTTTTTTTTTTTTTTTTAATCCTCACCCGAGGATATGTTTCCATTGACTTTTAGGGAGAGTGGAAGAGGGAGGGAAAGACAGAGAGAAACATCGATGTGAGAGAAACATAACGATTGGTTGCCTCCTGCACGAGCCCCAACCAGGGCCCTGGGCCGGGGAACAGCCTGCAACCAAGGTAGATGCCCTTGACCGGAATCAAACCCCGGATCCTTCGGTCCACAGGCCAATGCTCTAACCACTGAGCAACCGGCTAGGGCAACAATAGTTCTTAAACACGGAACTGACGAGGCTAAATAAAATAATTCCTGCACTGAAGTCCATCTGCAATGCAGGGAGCAACCCACACATCAGCTGTTCATGTTAGAAAACATTTACTTCTTAGGAGTCATAGATTATTACATAAATTTTAAAAAAGAAGGAAAATGTATTATTTTGGCCTTTATTTCACTTGTTATAATGGAGAATGAGACATCATTTGTGTTCTGTGGACAGTACTGACTTAAAAGATTGAAAAATATACCTGTGTACGTAACGTGTACAGAATGTGCATGCAGGTAATGCGAAATGTAAGTGTAACCATGTACAACTTTTAAATTAAATGATTTTTCATGTTTGTTTTAAAAGGGTTATTTTTCTTTGAAAAGTTTCCAACGTAGCTATTCAAATTAAAAGATTATAAACGATACGTATAAAATATCGAAACCTGTTTAAATATATCTGAGGCTTTGTATTTTTAAAGACGTACTGAAATTTGATTAAATCGTTTTATAATAATTCTGGGTTTAGTCTAGGAGAGAACCCCTGTGACAGTCCTCAGGCTGCCTACCGCACGGACGGGGTGGGCCGGGGAGGGCTACGGCTGTGACACAAATAAATGCCGACCATGAACGATGCGACAGAAGAAGCTGCTCGCGCGCTCGGTCTGTGAGCCTGCTTCCCGCCGCGGTCCCATCGCGGAGGCTGCCCCGCATCACACGCACCTGCTGCGGATCCCGTGCCATTCCCAGGGCTGCGGAGCACAGGCGGGGACATCAGCAGGACACCGGGACTTCTGGGAAATGCTGCTTCCCCTAAGCTTCCTGCACGGACATGGGTGGTGCACGGAGCCCCTGCCTCCTGGTGCGCGAGGCTGCACCCCTGCAGCCTCTCCCGCCCCTGCACTCGGAGGCGCTCCTGCTGGGGGGACGGGTGTGTGTGTGTGTGTGTGTGGGGGGGAGCTCAGCACAGTGAGGCCGCCACCTGGTTCCCAAGGCCCAGAACAAGAGCTGCGGCTGGTTCCCGCGCCCCGCAGTGCTGGGCCCCGGGGCCACGGAGCCCCCGCCGTGGTGTGTCCTGTGCGCCACCAGGAGCGCCACCTCCCAGCCTCAGAGGCGCCACCTGTCAGCTGTGCGCGTGGACGAGGGGCCCGCCCACAGAGAACATGGCTTCTGCCACAGGGGGCTTGGCTGGGCATGTGCACACCTGGGCACACGGGACGCGGGCCTCCCGGGCGCCTCTGCCCTGGCCCAGTGCCCGGTGGGTCTGAAGTTCCATTTGTGAGTCATGCACGTTCGGGGGCGGCACCTGGGGGAAGTGTGAACACGCAGGGAAAGTGAGCAACTGTGACGGCTGCTCACATCCCCCTCGCCTTACAACCTGCTTCCTGCTCCCCCCGCTCCCCGCCCCCCTCCTTTCTCATTCCCACGCATTTTCTTTTTTCTGATTCCTGTGGAATCTCCTCCTTCTATGCCTGCGACTGGCACACAAACCACATGCCTCTACAGCTGCCGCTGCCTGGCCGGGCGGATGCTGGGGTCAGGATGGGGACACTGAGTCTTGAAAGAATCGATCTTTTGGGAAATGCCAAGCATAAGCAGTGACTCTTCCATCTCAGATGCAGCTTCTGTCGAGGGGCTGTTTGTCTTTCAATTTCCAAATATTGTCTTTATCTTGGTTAGGGTTGAACCTTCACACTCTTTAGTCTCAAAGCGTACCTGCTTGAGATATTCAATATTAGACCTAGCCTATCTAATAAAGAGAGGATATGCTAATTGACCATCACTCCTTCACAAAGATGGCAGCACCCACAGCCAATAAGGAGGGAATATGCTAGTTGACTGCCATGCCCTCAAAGATGACGGCGCCCACAGCCACAAGATAGAGGTGCCAAGTCCCCTCAGCCCCGCTGGGGCGGCAGGTGCACAGCACGGATGGACCCGCCCCCAGGCGGGCCCAGCCGCTCCATGCCAGAGTTCCCCAGTGCCCTCAGCCCCCAGCCGCCCAGGGCCGCCCGAGGCTCAGGTAACCAGGGCCGGCCAAGGCTTGAGCTGCCAGCAGTAGCAGCAGCAGAGGTGTGATGGGGTGTCGCCTTCCCCTGATCGTTGGGTCGCCTCCCATCCCTGAGGGCTCCCGGACTGTGAGAGGGGGCAGGCCGGGCTGAGGGACCCCCCCCTCCAGTGCATGAATTTTCATGCTCCGGGCCTCTAGTGGTCAATAAAAAGAGAACAAAATCTACTCCGTGGCTGAGGATTTAGAAGGCGATGAAACATATTATCGCTGTTGTTGATAATATGTTGATGTTTGCTTGGGGTCATCGCTGATGTAGTCTGGGGAGCCTGTGTGGACAAGATGAAATTTTTTTGCGTTTGACAGATTAGAACTCTCCAAGGAATAAACAAGGCGATGCGTGTGCCAGAGCAAAGGAAACGCGTGCGAAGAGGACCCTGTGGCTGGTCAGAGAGCAAGGGCATCTGCCTTCGCCCCGCCCCCCGACGATGTCATCCAACAAGAGCACCGCATCGCGCTCTGCGAACAGCGGGAAGCTGGGCCTTCGGCAGCGCATCTGAGAGGAGCGGTGCCTGTGGCTGGGCGAGTCATCTGGAGGGTCTCAGCTCAGGGGAGGCTGTGGGTGCCTGTGGCTGGTGCGCCGTCTGGAGGGTCTCTGAGCTCAGGGGAGGCTGTGGGTGCCTGTGGCTGGGCGAGTCATCTGGAGGGTCTCAGCTCAGGGGAGGCTGTGGGTGCCTGTGGCTGGCGCGTCGTCTGGAGGGTCTCTGAGCTCAGGGGAGGCTGTGGGTGCCTGTGGCTGGTGCACGTCGTCGGGAGGGTCTCAGCTCAGGGGAGGCTGTGGGTGCCTGTGGCTGGTGCGCACCGTCTGGAGGGTCTCTGAGCTCAGGGGAGGCTGTGGGTGCCTGTGGCTGGTGCGCCGTCTGGAGGGTCTCTGAGCTCAGGGGAGGCTGTGGGTGCCTGTGGCTGGGGTCTCTGAGCTCAGGGGAGGCTGTGGGTGCCTGTGGCTGGGCGAGTCATCTGGAGGGTCTCTGAGCTCAGGGGAGGCTGTGGGTGCCTGTGGCTGGTGCGCGTCGTCTGGAGGGTCTCTGAGCTCAGGGGAGGCTGTGGGTGCCTGTGGCTGGTGCGCCGTCTGGAGAGTCTCAGCTCAGGGGAGGCTGTGGGTGCCTGTGGCTGGCGCGCCGTCTGGAGGGTCTCAGCTCAGGGGCGGCTGCAGGCCGCTGGCTCACCTCCTAAAAGTGAGCTGCTGACTGTGCTGGGAAACTGCGTGTCATTCTCGGGGGCGGCGACAGCTCGCCCACAGAGGAGCCACAATCAGGCCGGCGAGTGAGCAGCACTGAGCTCAGTGAGGACGTAGCCCAGTAGAGGTCACACGGTGTTCCCCGCAGAGTCCCGCCTGCGCACGAGGAGGCCACCTGCTCGGAGCGTGCCTGGCCGCAGGGAGGTCAGGGGGAGGCCCGAGGGGTGCGGGATGGGGAACGCTCCGGAGGAGGCCCGGGCACTGCTTCCTCCTCGTGCCACCTGCTCTGGGCGGTGTGACTGACGGCCAGGCTGAGCGGGCGGGAAAGGGGCGTTTCAGAGCCATCAGGCTCCGCGCAATGACTGTTCCCTGAGAACGACGGGCGGGCCGGGCGCCGAGCTCGGGGCCTCGCGTTGGCTGTGTCATTCAGTCCTCGCTCCGTGGGGAGGAGGGAGTGCTGCTGCAGCTGTGAGGTGTGGTTCGAAAGACGGAGACGGAGGGAGCTTAAGAGACCTGCGCGAGGTCACATGACCATCCGTGGTCCTGAGCCTAGAGGCCATCCATCGGCTGACAGGGAGAGTGGGCTCTTCCCCACGGGCACCCCCTGCTGCTCCCACAGCGTGGGGGGGGGGGACGGTAAAATCGGGGTAAAGGCAGCAAATCAAACCCGCAGTGAGATAGCACTTTACACCTGCTAGGATGGCTTAATCAATTTCTTTTTTTAAATATATTTTTATTGATTCAAGAGAGGAAGAGAGAGAGAGAGAGATAGAAACATCAGTGATGAGAATCATGGATCGGCTGCCACCTGCACGCCCCACACTGAGGATCAAGCCCAAAACCCAGGCATGTGCCCTGACCTGGGAACCGTGACCTCCTGCTTCATAGGTCGATGCTCAACCACTGAGCCACACCAGCCGGGCAATAAATTTCTTTTCATTAAAATCAATAACAAGTGGTAGTAAGGATGTGGAGACTTTGAAACCCTTATGTGTCGTCGGTGGAATGTAAAAGGTGCAGCTACTGTGGAGAAGAGTCTGGCAAATTCTCTTAAAGTGAAATAGCAATCCCGGGCACTGCCACACCTCCACGCCCCGCACACACTGGAGAGAGCGGAGCCGAGCCGGTTCGCTCTGTGAACAGGGCCCTGGCCGGTGGGCTGAAGGCTCCCAGTGTGATTCCGGTCAAGGGCATGGATCTCGGTTGCAGGAGATGTTTCTCTCTGTCTGTCTCTCCCCCTCCCTCCCACCCTCCCTAAAAATCAATGGAAAAATATCCTGGGGTGAGGATTAACAACAACAATACTTTTTTTCTTTTTTTTTTTTTTTAAAGAGAGAACTGGAAACACGTGTCCATACAAACACCTGCATGCGGATGTTCACAGCAACATCCTACCTAATAAAAGAGTAATATGCAAATTGACCCTAACTCCACTACACCCACAAGCCACGCCCACCAGCCAATCAGGAGCAAATATGCAAATAAACCCAACCAAGATGGCTACAGCCACAGAGAACAGGAGGGAGGCTTGGGTTTCCCCGGTAACAAAGGAAGCCAAGCTTTCCACCTGCCTGCCTAAGCCTCCACTCAAGGCTACAAAGTTTCAATTATAGAAGATAAACAAATCCAAACAGAAATGGCAGCATCCATGGAGCTGGAAAGAGCAGGAGGCAAGGGTTGCCCCTGGCAATGGAGGAAGCTAAGCTTTCCACACACCCTGGCTGGCCCAGGCCTCCACTTAAGGCTACAAAGTTTCAATTATACAAACCCCAACAGAAATGGCTGCCAGCCATGGAGTGAGCAGGAGGCTTGGCTCTGCTCCAGGCTACAAAGTTTCAATTGTAGAAGATACATAAATCCCAGATACCAGGGCCTCTGCTTGGGTCACCAGGGGGCATGGCCAGCCTGCAAACCACCACAGGCCCTTCACCCAGGCCACCCCATGCCCCAAGGGAACCCCCACCCTGATCCGGGACACCCTTCAGGGTAAACCAGCTGGCCCCCATCTGTGCACCAGGCCTCTATCCTATCTAATAAAAGAGTAATATGCAGATTGACCATCACTCCAACACACAAGATGGCTGCCCCCATGTGGTCAAAGATCCTGCCCCCATGTGGACACAAGATGACCAGCAGGGGAGGGCAGTTGGGAGGGACCAGGCCTGCAAGGGAGGGCAGTTGGGGGCAATCAAGCCCGCAGGGGAGGGCAGTTAGGGGTGACCAGGCCAGCAGAGGAGGGAAGTTGGGGGTGACTGGGCCTGCAGGGGAGAGCAGTTGAGGGGGACCAGGCCTTCAGGGGAGGGCAGTTAGGGGTGACCAGGCCTAAAGGGGAGGGCAGTTAGGGGCAAACATCCTGGCAGGGGAGCAGTTAGACATCAATCAGGCTGGCAGGGGAGTGGTTAGGGGGTGATCAGGCTGGCAGGCAGAAGTAGTTAGGGGCAATCAGGAAGGCAGGCAGGCGAGCAGTTGGGAGCCAGCAGTCCTGGATTGTGAGAGGGATGTCCGACTGCCCATTTAGGCCCGATCCCGGGCCTAAATGGGCAGTCAGACATCCCTGGAGGGGTCCCAGATTGGAGAGGGTGCAGGCTGGGCTGAGGGACAGCCCCCACCCCCCACCTCCGTGCACGAATTTCGTGCACCGGGCCTCTAGTTGTTAATAGGAGTCAAGAAGAGGCAACAGCTCAGATGTCCCTCAGCGCTGAGTGGAGCAAAATGTGGTGCAGCCAGGCAATGGACCGTGACTCGGCATGAGGAGGAATGGTCCATGAGATGACATGGATGGACTCTGAGAACACAGGCTGCGTGAGATAAACCCGACACCAACACCACATACTGTGATGGCGTTTATATGAAACGTCTGAATAGGATCATCTCTAGAGACGGACAGGAGATTAGTGGCGACCAGGATGAGGGGGAGGGGCCCTGGGAAGTGACCGTTAATGGGCACAGGGTTTCTTTTTCTTTTTTTTTTTTGTTTTTAATTTCTTTATTGATTAAGGTGTCACATATTTGTCCTCATCCCCCCATTCCAATCCCACACTCCTCCCCACAGATGCCCCACCCCCCTGTTGAACTTAACCATTGGTTAGGCTCGTATGCATGCACACAAGTCCTTTGGTTGATCTCTCCCCCCTACCCCCACCCTCCCCTACCCTCCCTCTGAGGCCCGATAGTCCGATCGATGCCTCCTTGTTTCTGGGTCTGTTCTTGTTCATCAGTCTATGTTGTTCATCATTTCCCCTAGATGAGCGAGATCATGTGTCACTAGAGATATACTTATAAGAACTGAATGTGAGACGAGCAATAATAGTTATGCTGACAGGCAGATGAATCAGTCTGTAGTGAGTTTCTTTCTGGACCAACAGTTCTTTTGAGACCCAATTTCAATGTCCACCAGTTCCTTATGTGTACATGTCGGCACCAGGCTTTCTTTTTGGACCGAAGAATATGTTCTGGAATCATGTGCTGGGGATGGCTGCACAACCCTGCGAATATACTAAAACCCGTCGCAATGTACGCTGTAAAATTTGTTATGTGAACTGTATCTTAGTTTTCAAAAAAGGCAACTTTCAGGTCAGATTCAGGAGGTTCCCCGAATACTGGAGACAGCAGGAGCCACTGGCAGTTTCTAAGAAGGACAGTGGCATGATGGGAGGCGTGCTCAGCACACAGCAAATGCCCAATAAATGTTAGCTCTTAGCCTCTCCCTTCATCCCCCAATTCCACACCAAGCCCCGTGTCTCCCTGGGGGCGGGCGGGGCGGGGAGGGTGGGCGGGGAGAAGGGAGAAGCAGTTTTCTGTTTCGATCCCAATAGAAAACCCATCTGTTTTAGTCAAAACCGCTCTCGCTGTTAGTTCTGGTTGTCTTCCTGAGATATGAGATACGATGCTGGACAGTTCATCTTAGCGTCTCTAAAGCAGCCTCCTCCTCCGCCCCTCCTCCCACTCCCCTCCCCCCCCCCCCCCCCCCGCCCAGCCCCGCATCCTCCCTTTCTCTTCCTGCCCTTCTCTTTTCCTCCTCTCCCTCCTCCTCCCCCTTCCCCTCCTCTTCTTCCTTCATAGACCTCACTTTGCCCAATAACGTAGCCTGGCATGTCAGTCCTATGGCTCCTCCGGTCTCCCTTCCCCTCTGCCTCTCCCTCCTTCTTCCCAGCTCAGCCACCCAGCAAGGAGCACAGTGAACGGAAGTCGGGTCGTCCTGGGTTCTAATCCGGGCTCTCCCTCCTGCCGATGGCCTGGCTAGACCCAGAGCCTCCATGTCCTCATTTGCATAATGTTGTCCCAATAAATAAGGAGTCCTATTGACTCCTGGGTCCTTTTGAAGACAGCACTCACTGATGTGCTTACCGGCGCCGGCTACGTCAGCGGCCCTGGGTACACTGTGGCTACATCAGCGGCCCTGGGTACACTGTGGGTACATCAGCGGCCCTGGGTACACTGTGGGTACGTCAGCGGCCCTGGGTACATACACTGTGGGTACATCAGCGGCCCTGGGTACACTGTGGCTACGTCAGCAGCCCTGGGTACACTGTGGGTACGTCAGTGGCCCTGGGTACACTGTGGGTACGTCAGCGGCCCTGGGTACATACACTGTGGCTATGTCAGCGGCCCTGGGTACACTGTGGGTACATCAGCGGCCCTGGGTACACTGTGGCTACGTCAGCGGCCCTGGATACACTGTGGCTACGTCAGCGGCCCTGGGTACATACACTGTGGCTACGTCAGCGGCCCTGGGTACACTGTGGGTACGTCAGCGGCCCTGGGTACACTGTGGCTACATCAGCGGCCCTGGATACACTGTGGCTACGTCAGCGGCCCTGGGTACACTGTGGCTACGTCAGCGGCCCTGGATACACTGTGGGTACGTCAGCGGCCCTGGGTACACTGTGGCTACATCAGCGGCCCTGGATACACTGTGGCTACGTCAGCGGCCCTGGGTACACTGTGGGTACGTCAGCGGCCCTGGATACACTGTGGCTACGTCAGCGGCCCTGGATACACTGTGGGTACGTCAGCGGCCCTGGGTACATACACTGTGGCTACATCAGCGGCCCTGGGTACACTGTGGGTACATCAGCGGCCCTGGATACACTGTGGCTATGTCAGCGGCCCTGGGTACATACACTGTGGCTACATCAGCGGCCCTGGGTACATACACTGTGGCTATGTCAGCGGCCCTGGGTACACTGTGGGTACGTCAGCGGCCCTGGATACACTGTGGCTACGTCAGCGGCCCTGGGTACATACACTGTGGCTACGTCAGCGGCCCTGGGTACACTGTGGCTACATCAGCGGCCCTGGATACACTGTGGCTACTCAGCGGCCCTGGATACACTGTGGCTATGTCAGCGGCCCTGGGTACACTGTGGCTATGTCAGCGGCCCTGGGTACACTGTGGGTACGTCAGCGGCCCTGGGTACATACACTGTGGGTACATCAGCGGCCCTGGGTACACTGTGGCTACGTCAGCGGCCCTGGGTACATACACTGTGGGTACGTCAGCGGCCCTGGATACACTGTGGCTACGTCAGCGGCCCTGGGTACACTGTGGGTACGTCAGCGGCCCTGGGTACACTGTGGGTACGTCAGCGGCCCTGGATACACTGTGGCTACGTCAGCGGCCCTGGGTACACTGTGGGTACGTCAGCGGCCCTGGGTACATACACTGTGGGTACGTCAGCGGCCCTGGGTACACTGTGGCTACGTCAGCGGCCCTGGGTACATACACTGTGGGTACGTCAGCGGCCCTGGTACACTGTGGCTACGTCAGCGGCCCTGGGTACATACACTGTGGGTACGTCAGCGGCCCTGGGTACACTGTGGCCACGTCAGCGGCCCTGGGTACACTGTGGCTACTCAGCGGCCCTGGGTACACTGTGGCCACGTCAGCGGCCCTGGGTACACTGTGGGTACGTCAGCGGCCCTGGGTACACTGTGGGTACGTCAGCGGCCCTGGGTACACTGTGGCTACGTCAGCGGCCCTGGGTACACTGTGGCTACGTCAGCGGCCCTGGGTACACTGTGGCTACGTCAGCGGCCCTGGGTACACTGTGGCTACGTCAGCGGCCCTGGGTACACTGTGGCTACATCAGCGGCCCTGGGTACACTGTGGCTACGTCAGCGGCCCTGGGTACATACAGTGTGGCTACGTCAGCGGCCCTGGGTACATACAGTGTGGCTACGTCAGCGGCCCTGGGTACATACACTGTGGGTACATCAGCGGCCCTGGGTACATACACTGTGGGTACATCAGCGGCCCTGGGTACATACACTGTGGGTACATCAGCGGCCCTGGGTACATACACTGTGGCTACGTCAGCAGCCCTGGGTACATACACTGTGGCTACGTCAGCGGCCCTGGGTACACTGTGGCTACGTCAGTGGCCCTGGATACACTGTGGCTACGTCAGCAGCCCTGGGTACATACACTGTGGCTACATCAGCGGCCCTGGGTACATACACTGTGGGTACATCAGCGGCCCTGGGTACACTGTGGGTACATCAGCGGCCCTGGGTACACTGTGGCTACATCAGCGGCCCTGGGTACATACACTGTGGCTACATCAGCGGCCCTGGGTACACTGTGGGTACATCAGAGGCCCTGGGTACACTGTGGGTACATCAGCGGCCCTGGATACACTGTGGCTACTCAGCGGCCCTGGGTACATACACTGTGGGTACATCAGCGGCCCTGGGTACACTGTGGGTACATCAGCGGCCCTGGGTACACTGTGGGTACATCAGCGGCCCTGGGTACACTGTGGCTACATCAGCGGCCCTGGGTACACTGTGGCTACGTCAGCGGCCCTGGGTACACTGTGGGTACATCAGCGGCCCTGGATACACTGTGGCTACATCAGCGGCCCTGGGTACACTGTGGCTACGTCAGCGGCCCTGGGTACACTGTGGCTACGTCAGCGGCCCTGGGTACACTGTGGCTACCGCAGGGTCTAGAGCGAGGGGGCAGGGCAGTGCACAAGGGGGCAGGGCAGTGCACCTTACTCCGAGGCCGATTTCATGCCTCTCATCTCAAAGAGTTACAGAAAGTGACAACATCTCTTTACCAAAGTCACCTTGAAAATACCAACTGAAGAGAGTACTTCCAAGAAGTGTTTGAAATGCCATCGCTCGAGGGTTTGGGGTCAGCAGATACCCAGCGAGCTCCCCCGCAGAGCTGGGTGGGGATTTCCCAGAGGCCCCGCCCCGGCTGAGTCACCCAGCGCCACGTGTGTCTAGTGTGTGTCTAACCTGTCAGGCTTCCTCCTCTTCAGAACTCGCTGCTCCAAAGACCACGTCCTGGAAAGTTCCTCAGCAGCCCGCCATCTCAAGGTTGGTCGTTCGGGGCAGACCGGGGGGCTCCGGCTGGCGTGAGGGTAGAGGGAGGCTCCGTTTACTTTGCAACATTTCTAGACTTTCCCCCCTTCTAATTGCTAACATCATCCCTCCCCCAGCTCATGGAATAAAGATCACGCAAACATCTCAAAAGAGATTTTTCTTCGTACTCCTTAGTTTTGTTACTATATGAGCTTCAGGTCTCAAAATGAGCAAATACATCTATTAAGAAAATGTGCACAGCGTAGCCACTAACGGCAATAGTTTTGTGATCACGATGTATGGTGCTGGGTGGGTGGGTATCAAACTTATGGGGGGATCGCTTTGTGAGTCGCATGCATGTCTAACCACTATGTTGTACACCTGAAACGGACAGAATATTGAGTGTCACGTGTAACTGAACCGTTTAAGAGTTTTAATGTGAGGATGAGCTGAGCGGAGAGGTGCTGTAACTTTCTAGCAACCCGGTGGTTGACATTTCCCCGTGCTGTGCATGCACACGGCGATAACGGGGGTTCTTCTCCTGGCGCTGATAGGTAGGGGTCCCCGACAGTCTCAGATTCGAGGGGCAGCAGGCAGCTGGCCCTGTGGAAATCTGGATGCTAAATGCTCAGTAGCCAAGAAAGTCCCCAAAAGTTCTGGCTGTGATGACTTCTGTATTTTGGCCAATCGTGCTGGGCAGCGCCCCTCCGACCGAGGCGAGCCTGCACACAAGCTGTGTGTGCAGCTACCCCGGTCCCAGCAGAGACGTTCCTGTGAATGGCTCCCTTTCCTGTACGGATCGTCCCTGAGACCTCCGGGTCCCGGGGGAGGCGGGTGGCGGGGGCCGGGACGTGTGCGTGGGAAAGGAGAAGCCGCCCCATTCCCGTACCCGTCTCCCTTCTGCAGGGCGCCTTTGGGGAACGGCGACTTTGATCCCACGGCGTGGGGCGTCTGCTTTGCTGCACCGTCTCCGGGCAAGACCAAGACCATCATGGGACGTGGGCGCTACCACCTCGTGGCTGCGCTGCTGCTGGCCCTGAGTGTGGAGAGGGTGCGATCGGGGCAGGGCTCCTGCCGGGACTGCCCGGCGGGTGAGGACCCAGTTACCCCGCGGGATTGTTGTGCTGAGACACGGCACGGGTGGGCACGTGGTCAGGGCCCAGGAGCTCTGCTTGGATGACCGTGTACACGTTCACCTACAAATGCTTCCTGGGTGTGGGCGTCTTAGCCCTGGGAACAAAGCCACGCCACTCGCCCCAGCCTTGGCACCCAGGGGTCACAAGAGAACCTGGTTCATGGCGCTGCTGGGAGCACCCAGGAGGGTTACAACAGTGCGGGCACACGGCCAGCCCCCGGGAATAGCTGCTGTGTGGGAGGCCCTGGCGCCAACTGCGGACACAGCAGGGAGCGAGGAGGAGGCGGGGCGGAGGGGGTGTGTGGGTGTGTGTGCGTGTGCGTGTGTGTGTGTGCGCGTGTGTGTGTGTGTGCGTGTGTGTGTGCGTGTGTGTGTGTGTGTGTGTGTGTGCGTGTGTGTGTGTGTGTGTGTGTGTGCGTGTGTGTGCGTGTGTGTGTGTGTGCGTGTGTGTGTGTGTGTGTGTGTGTGTGTGGCAGAGTGGGGGAAGGCAGGCACAGGTATTAATGAAGGATGTTGATCTCCCCCTGAATCCTATCATATTGATCTCCTGGAATTGATTAAGAGCAATCATTCTGTTTTATTCAATAGACGAAGGAAACTATTTTCTTTCTGTTGACTTATGTGTTGCAATACCTATTCTTTGTTATTCTTATTTCTGTGATTTTGCTGAGGGCGATCTTGCAAATTTATACTTTAAAAATGTTTTTTTTTTAATCCTCACTCGAGGATATGTTTTTATTGATTTTAGAGAGAAAGGAAGGGGGGGGCATCTGTGGAGCCTGCACCCTTTCCTGTATGGCTGACACTCCCACCAGCCGAGCCGGCGGGCCGGGCCCACATGTACACTTTTTTAAAAATATATTTGTATTGATTTCAGAGAGGAAGGGAGAGGGAGAGAGAGAGAGAGAAACATCCGTGATGAGAGAGAACCATTGATCGGCTGCCTCCTGCACGCCCCACACTGGGCATCGAGCCCGCAACCCGGGCATGTGCCCTTGAGCGGAATTGAACCCGGGACCCTTCCGTCCGCAGGCCGACGCTCTAACCGCTGAGCCACACCGGCCAGGGCGCCCACACGTGTGCTTTGAAGAAGTCCGTCAGCAAAGTGAAGCCTCTCCCCGTGGCTCCTGGGAAACGGGTCGCTGTTTCGGGTTCTCGTTTTCTGTGAACTCACCACGGTAACCCATTGCCAAACACCCGCCCTGTGCTCTGCCGCTCAGGTACTTTCTGTGCGAAAACCGAGACGCCGACCTGCGCCCGCTGCCCCCCCAACAGCTTCTCGCGCACCCCCGGGCAAGAGGCCTGCCGCCTGTGCCGGCGCTGCGAAGGTAGGGCCTCCGCGGCTTCATTCGGAGACGGGCGGGCGGCCCCCCAGATGTATTCCCGAGGGGACTGCCTCCCGTGGGGCGGGGTCCGAGGGGCGGGGTCCTGTCCATAGCAGCCCCGGAAAAGAACTCACTGCCATAGCCATTGGTGGGTTTGAGCTTTCTGAACGTCAGAGGAAACAGTCGTTGGACAAGAGAGAACATTTCCATCAGCAAAACGTAAAAATGCCTCCTATTGGGACTCAGACGTACACTGTATCCTCTGAGACCAGTGGAACATTTTTTAAAAGATTAAAAAATATATATATTGACTGATTTCAGAGAGGAAAGGAGAGAGAGGGAGAGAGAGCGATCAATGGTGAGAGAAAATCACTGATCAGCTGCCTCCTATATGCTTCCCATTGGGAACTGAGCCCAAAACCCGGGCGTGTGCTCTTGACCGGAATCGAACCCGGGACCCTTCAGTCTGCACGCTGACGCTCTGTCCACCGAGCCACGCCGGCGCGGGCGCTGGGGGACATTGTAGGTGGCGGGAGCCTGGGTCTCACTGCGGCCGCACTGTGCTTCCTGGACGGGGTCCGGGCCATGTGACACGGGGCCTTGCAGGTGTTTTCAGGACGAAGAAGAGGTGCTCTCCGACCAGCGACGCCGAGTGCGAGTGCGTCCCGGGCTTCCACTGCCGCGGCGCCGCGTGCGCCATGTGTGAGCCGGACTGCGGGCGAGGCCAGGGGCTGACGGCGGACGGTGGGTGAGCTGCTCGGCCATCTGAGCACGTGGTTGTCCAGACCAATGTGCTTAGCGTGGCTCTCGGGCGTTTCTCGTGTGTGCGTGTGTGTGTGTGTGTGTGTGTGTGTGTGTCTTTTAAACACGTCCTTAGCACAGACCACTGTGGCGATTTCACAAGCCAATGGCACACAGGGTACTATCCCACCTAATAAAGAGGGAATATGCAAATGGCCGTTACTCCGTGAAGCATAACGACCCACCGAGTAATGACCGGATCACGGATCAGCAGGAGGGTGGGGCAGCGAGCTACAAGTGGGCGGCGGAGAGCTACAGGAGGGGGCAGGGCAGCGAGCTATGAAGGGGGGCAGAGGGAGGAGGGCGGAGCTACAGGAGGGCGGGGCAGCGGGCAGAGAGCTACTGGAGGGCAGCAGCGAGCTACTGGCGCACGGATTCGTGCACAGGGCTACTAGTCTCTTAGTTAGGGAGGGGAGGAGGGGCTGGGTGAACAAGGTGAAGGGATTAAGCAAACCAAACCAAACCTCCGAGTCAGACAGTGTGTGGTGATGGCCAGCGGGAAAGGGGGTGGGGGAGGGAGAAGAGGCTAAAGGGGGATGAAGGGTGAGGGAAGGAGACTTGACTTGGGGTGGTGAGCACATAGCATACGGATGATTATTGTAGAACTGTGCACTTGAAACCTGTACAATTTCATTAACCAATCTCACTCCAATAAATTCAATTAAATGGAAAAAAAATCCATTCTCTTAATAAGCCAAAATAAAGATAATATACAGCAGGCGCACAGGCTGGGCCTTTGGAATCCTATATAATAAAGAGCTAATATGCAAATGGTTGCCCTGCCATCAAGCCAGGGCCTGGAGACCTGAGGCCGCACCCCCCACCCTGCAGGGCTTGATGGGGGTGGGGCCCGCCGGGTCTGGCGCGATTTGAGGTGCGGGTGGGCGGGGACTTGACTCTGGGTCCCGTGGTATGCCCCAGACTCTGACAGGAGGAAGGTTTTCATATACATTTTACTAATTTTCTTTCATCTCTGACACTTCTATCATAGAGAAAGGGCAAATAGCAATATTAAAGTATTTTCTCTAATTAATCCCCTTTTAATGTGCACAAATTTCGTGCACCGGGCCACTAGTGTAAAAGAAAGCGTAGATTGGTAGACCCTGAAAGCTACAAGCAACGAACCGCTGCGTCAAGGACAGGATACTTACAAACTGTCTGAAAACACCTTTGTTCGTCACCAGGACCGTGCGTTTTCAGACACGGCTCCATTAGGGTCCGGTTTCAAGACTCCTTGAACAATCTGTGTAGATTGGCTCACGTTCACGGCGTTATTATGGAAGGACGGCCATCGCAGGGCAGTTACGAAATGATGGAAATCCTCCCTTTCTGATGATTGCTTTTTGAACTTTCTCTGCCAGGCTGCAAAGACTGTGACTCGGGGACATTTAACGACCAGAAACTCGGCACCTGCCGACCGTGGACGGAGTATGTATAACTTCCCTTTGCTTACACAATAAAGAACCCGGGTCAATTTTCTTAAAGACAAAGAATGTTATCATGGAAGCTTTAAAAAAAAAAAGTTTTTATTGATTTTAGAGAGCGAGGAAGGGAGCCAGAGAGAGAAACATCGATGAGAAAGAAACATCAACATCGATCGGCTGCCTCCTGCACGCCCCCTGCTGGGGAGGCAGCCGTAACGGGGCCTGTGCCCTGACTGGGAATCGAACCGTCACCTCCTGGCTTGTAGGGTGACACGCAACCCCTGAGCCACGCCGGCCAGACTCCTTGAGGCTTTTTGAAATCTGTCGGGTATGGACACAGCACACCGCCCACCAGGCAGGGCGGGGACAGTACGGGGGGGGGGGGGAGCGCCTGGCTCAGGGAAGTGGGCATTTTCCCTGGAAACGATGCCGAGCCTCCAATCAGAGCTGCCCGCGGCCCCCATCTGCCCAGCGCTCTTCCCATCTCTCGGCTGCCGCATCCCCCCCCCGCCCCCCGCCCTCGCCAATCAGCGCGTCTTCCGGTGGGCAGTGCCCAGCACGGAGAGTGATGTACACCGATGCATACTCCCCTCTAACACCTGGCCTGGCCTGGCCAGTGTGGCTCAGTGGGTTGGGCATCATCGTGTGCGTGGAAAGGCCACAGGTTCGATTTCCGGTCCGGGCCCGGGCCTGGGCGGAGGGCTCAATGTCCCGTAGGGGGCACGCAGGAGGCAGCCAATTGATGTTTCACTCTCACATCTATGTCTCTCTCTCTCTCCCTCTCCCTCTATCTCTCTGACCAATAAAATAATATTTTTAAAAAATCTCCATGAACCCAGCCTCACACGTCTTAGTGACTAGGCTGCCTCATGGGGCGGGGAAGGCAGTGTGTTTCCTTGGCATGATCTGCACCTGAATTACTGACCTGAACCCTTTCCGTTGGCCGCAGCTGCGCTCGGGATGGGAAGGCCGTGCTGGCGAACGGGACGACGGAGAGAGACGTGGTGTGCGGGCCACCCTCGGCGGACCCCTCCCCAGACGCCCCCCCCCGCCCCCGCGCCCACCGCGCCCGCGCCGGAGCCAGGTAGCCGGTCTGCTGCCCTCGAGTCCGTGTGGCTGGACGGTGGCCGTTCCCACTGGGATCCGACCCATCGCGGGTCCTGGCTCTGCCCACAGCGGCACCGCACGCTCCCCTCCGCGGCCTCGGGGCCTGTTTGTCCTTTAGTCTGAGACCCGCACCGGGGAGCAGAGAGAGAGAAACATCACCGATGAGAGAGAATCATGGACCGGCCGCCTCCTGCACGCCCCCCACTGGGGATGGAGCCCGCTACCCGGGCCTGTGCCCTGACCGGGAACCGAACCCTGACCTCCTGGTTCACAGGCTGACGCTCAACCCCTGAGCCCCGCCGGCCGGCGAGGTGTTTTAAAAATGTCTGTTTTCCTAACACGCGGGCAAGTTGACCAGTTAGCTGGTTGGATGCCCACGGGTGGGGGGTTGGCCGACGTGGACGTCGACGTGAGTAGACTCAGGCAGTGACGTGGCCACGCTCTCTCCCTCGCCTGCCCCAGGTCCCCGGCCCCCCATCAGCATCCTCCTGCTGGCGCTGGCGGCGGCCGCGGCCCTGGCCCTGCTGCTCCTGCTGGCGCTGAGGTCCTCGGAGGCCCAGCAGGGCCGGCGGAAGCTCCTGTCCCTCCTCAAGCAACGTAAGTGAACGCGGGGCGTCAGACGGGAGCCCGAGGCGAGGCTTCTCCCAGGAGAAAGGAAAGAGGGGGTTGAGTTCTAGAAACGGGGTGAGAACAGCCCGTGGCTGTCAGCGCAGGCAGCGTTGCCCCCAAGGGTCAGGGGCAGCACGGGGGGTGGGGGTGGGGGCGGGGGCGATGTGCTGGCATCTAGTGGGTGGTCAGTGAGGGTGCTAAGCGCCCTACTACGCACAGGCGGGCCCAGATGTCAGCAGTGTGGAGCGGGGAGAGTGGGCAGTAGCAGCACAGAATCCCAGGGTTCTAGAAAGGTGACGGTGTAAGTATGCGCCGTCTTGGGTAACTCTGTGTGTGTGTGTGTGTGTGTGTGTGTGTGTGCGCGCGCGTGCGCACACGTGTGCGGCCAGACAGCTGTGCGCACAGGACACCGGCCAAGAGGAATCAGGAAGTAACCTTTGCCCCCTCAGCCCTGCTCCTCGGGCTGGCAATGACCTTCACCCGAGGCAGCCCCGCAGTCAGGAGGCGCAGAGCCCTTGCAGGGTCCGAGCGGGTTGAAGGACGGGGCCTCTGACGTCGGCAATAGGGATGACGTGAGAAGCTTCCCTGCATTGAGCCAAGATGCTATTTCTATATGGAACGTGGCCATGAAACCTCTTAGTCTTTGTTCAGAAAGGTTATGGCCCGGCCAGTGTGGCTCAGTGGGTGGAGCATCGTCCCCCGCACCACGAGGTCTCTGACTGGATTCCTGGTCAGGGCACACGCCCAGGTTTCAGGCTCGGTCCCCAGCAGGGGGCGTGCAGGAGGCAGCCAATCGACGTTTCTCTCTCATCCTTGTTCCTCTCTCCCTCTCCCTTCCTCTCCCTCTCAAACCAATTAAAGAACATGAATAAAAATGTTCTTTAGGTGTATAGATGGGGCCTGGGTTTTGTCTTCATAGAGGACAGAACCAGGGACGCAGGCTAGGGTTTGGCAGGAGGGACTCGGCCGAGGGGGGCGTGGTCCGAGAGGGCGGCGCTGTAACCAGAAGGTCCCCGGTCTGGGGGGGACAGGATCCGCAGTCTCACCTAGAGATGCGCCGCGCTGATTTGTCTGACGGGCACTTTGAAAACAGTACAAAATGGTTGTACATCGTGCGATAGCGCACACAGGGAAAACACGGCTTAACGGACTGCTGTGGAGGGAACGCCTGCATCACCCAGCACCCAGCACCCAGCCCGGTGGGGAAACGGGGTCACTTACCCCCTCCCCTCCTCCAAGCCCTGCCTGTCCTTCCAGACAAGGCCCTCCCTCCCTCCAGTGCCAACCACGCTAGAAGCCACGGCAGCCACTTCCTTGCTCATATTTGTAGCTTTGCTACGGACAACACCGTTTCACCTCTGAGCAGGTCGCCTGTGTCTGCTCCGTATTCTCTGGATCAGTCCAGGATCTGCCGTCTCTCAGGCAACGCGGTAGCATTAGGACCCATCCAGGTGCGCATCTGCCTTCGTTGATTTCTGCTGTTGGACACTCTTCTGTCGAGTGACTACCTCATCGTGCGTTTGGTCCCTTCAAACATGGACGGACACTGGGTTAGGTCCAGTTTGGGGCCATTTCAGACAATGCTGTTCCAGTATTTCTGTCTATTTATCTCAGCGCACATCGCCTGTGTTTCTGCGTTGTTTTAATCTAGAAAGATCATCGCCGGGCCCTTCGTAGACATCCAGCTGTCTTCCCGGCGGCAGGGGACCCCTTACACCGGCCCGGCAGGGCGGAGAGCTCCTTTGGCCCCCCAGTCCTTGCTAACCGTGGCGTTCATTTCTCTCTCTCTGGTGGGCGGGTGGATTTCACTGTGGTTTAATTTGCATTTCCCTGATTTCGAGTGCGATGGGACTTTTTTCCTGTGATGTTGGCCATTGGGATTTCCTCCTCTGCCAGAGCCCCACCAAGTCTTCTGAGCACCTTTCTGTTGGGGGGCCCCGTCCTTGCATCCTTGTCTCATTACCGTGCAGGCGCCCTCCCGTGGGCTGTGCGGGCGCCGCGGACCCCCCCCCCCCCCGACCCCGCGGTTAGCTCCGGCTTCTCTCTCTGAGGTCCACGCCTTTGATTGAAAGCTCTCAGCTCTCACTGACACCTCTCATAGCAAGAACGAATCTTTCCATCTTTGCCCAACCAGCAACACAGTTCTTTATACAACGGCTTTCAAACGTATGTATGAGTAATGAGTGAGTTGCAATGGAACCGTATTCCATTTTTTGAAAGCTTCAAGTTATTTTTAGAAACGTTCTGTTTTAAAATAACAGGAAGTTGTGAACCGTGCAGGAGAGTCAGGGTCGCATTCGATGTAACGATAGCGCGAGGTCAGGCCGCGCAAGGACCGCGGGGCATTGTGTGTGGATCCTTGTTTTTTGTGTGTGTGTTTTTAACCCTCACCTGAGGATATGTGTTTATTGACTTTTGAGGGAGAGAAACATTGTCGTGAGAGAGGAACATCAATCGGTTGCCTCCCATACGTGCCCCGACCACAGATGGAACCCACAACCTAGCCAGGTGCCCTGACGGGGAATCGAACCCACGACCTTTGGGTGTCCAGGATGATGCTCCAACCAACCGAGGCACGCAGCCAGGGCCGTGTGTATCTACCTGGGTGTCGTTTTATCGCATGTGTAGATGGTATAACCACCAGTGCAATCAAAACACAGAAATAGCCCAGCCGGCGTGGCTCCGTGGGTGAGGGTTGACCTCTGATCCATAGTGTGGGGCGTGCAGGAGGCGGCCAATCCAAGATTCTCTCTCATCATTGATGTTTCTCTCTCCCTCTCCCTCTCCCTTCCTCTCTGAAATCAATAAACATATATTTACACACACACACACACACTATTCCCTGAGCACAAAGATCTCCCTCTGCTCAGCCTTCACAGCCACCCCTGCCCCCTCTATCCTCCCCCCCTCCAACCCCAGCAACCTCGAACCTGTGTTCTATCTTTACAATTTTGTCTCTTTGAGAATGTTATGTACATGGAGTCACACAATGTAGAAATGGATCGGGAATACACAGCCTTTGGAGATGGGCTTTTTTCACTCAACGCCACGGAGACCCAGCCGCGCGCGTGTCCGTCACTCTCTCTGCTGGCTGGTGCCCACGGCGCGCGTGGGCCAGTGTCTGGCTATCGCAGGGAAAGCTGCCTTGAAGTCCTGTGCAGGTTGTGCGTGGAACACAGTATGTCTCTCCATTTGTTCAATTTCCTTCGATTCGTTTCATCACCATTTTGTAGTTTTCAGCACCCAACTCCTGCACATGCTTTGCTACATTTCGGTCTGAGAATTGTTTTAAACTGTAAATGGCATTTGTCCTGAAGGCGGGTCTCCACCTGTTCGCTGCTGGCACACAGGCACATAATTGATGTTTGTGGATTGATTTTGGATCCTGTGATTTTGTGGAACTCATTCATTAGTTGTGGGCGTATTTCCTAGATTTCTTGAGATTTTCTGTGTAGACCATAATGTCATCTGCAAACAAGGAAGCTTTACTTTTTCTTTCTCCATCTGTACGCTTTTTTACTTCCTTTTCATGGCTGGCTAGAACTCCCAGTACCAGGTGCGATAAAATTAGTGAGTGACCATCTTCGCCTCACTTCTAATTTTAGGGGAAACATTCAGTTTTAACCAGTAAGTATGATGTGAGTTGTAGACTTTTAGTAGATCTTTATCTCTCTTAAATCCTCATCTGAGGATATATTTTCATTGATTTTTAAAAATTTTTTTACTTTTTTAGAAAGAGAGGAAAGGAGAGGGGGGAGAGAGGGAGAGAGAAAAACATCGATGTGAGAGAGAAACATGGATTGGTTGCCTCCTGTATGTGTTCCGACTGGGGGTCTAGCTGGAAGATGGGCATCTGCCCTGACCAGGAATCGAACCCGAAACCTTTCCGTACAGAGGACGATGCTCCAACCAACTGAGCCGCTCGGCCAGGGCCCTTTGTTATGAAGTCGAGGACATTTCTCCTCTATTTCTAGTTTTCTGAGAATTTGTTTAAGAATCATGAATAAATGTTGAATCTTGTCATGTTTTCTTTGTATCAACTGATACAATCATTTGATTTTCTTCTTTATCCGGTTAAGATGATGGATTACATAGATTCATTTTTGAATATTGAACCAGCCTTGCATCCTTGGAATAAACTCCGCTTGCTTTTAGTATAGAATTCTTTTTCTAAGTTGCTGAATTATATTTGCTAATATTTTGCTAAGAATTTTTGTAGCTATATTCCCGAGGGATATAACGTATAGTTTTCTTTCCTAGTAGTGTCTTTTAAAAAATATACATTTTTTAAAAATTGATTTCAGAGAGAAAGGGCAAGGGAGAGAGAGATAGAAACATTGATGATGAGAGAGAATCATTGACTGGCTGCCTCCTGCATGCCTCCTACTGGGGATCAAGCCCACAACCTGGGCATATGTCCTGACCGGGACTCCAACCTTGACCTCCTGGTTCATAGGTTGATGCTCAACCACTGAGCCACACCGGCCGGGCTCTAGTATTATCTTTGTCTGGTTTGGGAATCAGAGTAACCCTGGTTTCATCATGACACCCCATTGCTCTTTGTGAATGTCTTGCCAGGTTTTCATAAATTCCTGGAGACATGCAGTTGGTGGGTTTCGGTTCTTTTCTGTGGCAACGAGCATGTCACATCGGGGCAGGGCCTTTCGCTTTGTCGGGCTATAAAGGTATCTGCTTAGGATTAAAGGCTGCTCACCGGTAACACAATCAGTTGACACAGGCACGTGGAAGGAAACCTGGAAGTTAGCGCATAGTCAGTTCCTTCCTTCCTAACCGATGGAAGTGGGGGGCGTGTCCTAACGTCTTGGTGCCATAAGCATCTCACTCAGAAGAACCTGTCCGTGTGCCATTTAAGGAACCCTCACTGAAGCCACAGTGACATTTGGGACACGGCGGATTTGATGTGTTAGTGATTCATGCTCAAGAGTACGCTTAGCCGTTGTGTAAAGAATATAGTCCTTCAGGACCAACACAAATATTTGGTAAAACGAAAAAAAGCAAAACACACCCTCAAAAATCCCGAGGAAAAGTTCCTACCTGCCATCATCACCTCTCTCTCTCTCTCTCTCTCTCTCTCTCTCTCTCTTTTTTAACATTGTGTCCATTTTTTTATTTTTATTGATTTTTTACAGAGAGGAAGGGAGAGGGATAGAGAGTTAGAAACATCGATGAGAGAGAAACACCGATCAGCTGCCTCCTGCACCCCCCCTACTGGGGATGTGCCCGCAACCAAGGTACATGCCCTTGACCGGAATCGAACCTGGGACCTCTCAGTCCGCAGGCCGACGCTCTATCCACTGAGCCACACGGTCAGGGCATCAGCACCTCTCTTGCTGACGGGCGGGTTCGCATTGAAGTGGGGAACGTCCGCTACTCGAAGTTTGTCCCACGGGAAGGAGCTCTAGGACGTGACTGTTGAGTGATGCAGACGGGCTACCAGCGACACGTGTCTGTGCGCTTCCTTCCCAGCGTTCCTGAAGCCGGTGCGGACCGCCCAGGAGGAGGACGGCTGCAGCTGCGGATTCCCCGAAGAAGAGGAAGGGGAGGAGGGTCAGCTGTGACTGGAAATCCCGGGAGCTGCGGGGACGCGCTTGAGAGGAAACAAAGGCGAAACAGGAGTGGTCCCACCGCCGGATCTTTCTCTACTGACAAACACGGACCTGGACAATACCCAGGGTTACCCCCACGAGTCCCTTTAAAATGCACCCCTTTCCTCAGAGGATGGCACAGGGCTGGCGGCCAAGGGCACCTTCCAGATAGTACTTGACAGGTTAGGGTTATGTTTCCGTTTTGTTTTTTTAATCCTCACCCGAGGACATTTTCCCATTGATCTTTAGAGAGAGAGAGAGAGGGAAGAGAGAGAAACATCGATGTGAGAGAAACACATCCATGGGCTGCCTCCTGCACGCGCTCCGACCAGGGCCCGGGCTGGGGAGGAGCCTGCAACCCAGGTACATGCCCTTGACCGGAATCGAAGCCGGGACCCTCCGGTCCGCAGGCCAACGCTCTATCCACTGAGCCAAACAGGCTAGGGCTTTTTTTTTTTAATTAAAAGAGAATTACATTTTAAATTCAATCATGTAAACAAATGGTCCAGCTGACATCACTCAGGGCTGTGTGCGATAGACGTACGACAATGAGCCATAAGATGCAGGGAATGTCCCCGGCCGAGTGTCCCGTCGGTTCTGTCCCCAGCACAGTGGCCTCCTCCAGGGCTGGCGGGGAAGAAGACAGAGCCCAGGCAGGGGGAGTCTTGGGAAGATTTCGTGTCCCTGCAGGTCTGTGGTCCCTCCACCCTCCCCTCTCCTGCCTTTGTCCTCCCCCTCTGAGCCAGGGCTTACTCTTCATTTTATCCTTAAAAACGTCAAAGGCAATGTTGTATGCACATAAACTAATAAATAAAACACAGTCACAGAAGCCCCAGGAGCCCACGCAGAGGGCTGGGGCGGGGTGGCCTCGCTCCCCGGGCCGAAGCTGAGACCCACGGGCCTTTCGATGGCTCAGGAGCCACGAAGAGTTTTCACGTGGTTTTTAACATCAAAAGAAGAATGAAGTCTCATGACGTGTAAAGTTACATGAGACTCAAATTTCCAAGTTTGTAACTGAAGTTTTTTTTTTTTTTAATATATATATTTATTGATTTCAGAGAGGAAGGGAGAGGGAGAGAGATAGAAACATCAGTGATGAGAGAGAATCATGGATCGGCTGCCTCCTGCACGCCCCACACTGGGGATCGAGCCCACAATCCGGGCATGTGCCCTGACCGGGAATTGAACTGTGACCTCCTGGTTCATAGGTCAATGCTCAACCACTGAGCCACGCCGGCCGGGCTGTAATTAAAGTTTTATTGGAACACACAACCACACTCATTGTTTACTGACGGTCCTAGCCACCTTTGCACGGCAATAGCAGAGGTGGACAGTTGTGACAAGGGACTCGATGGCCCACAAAGAAAAAAAAACCAAAAACATTTAGGGTCTGACCCTGCGTAAGGTCAAAGTCAAGGTCAGAGCATCCGTCTGTGTGCGGCTTCTCTCCCTGGTCTTCTGCCTACCTTCCCGACCCACCCCGAGCAGCCTCTCTCAGGAAGGTTGGGTCTATCAGCCTTCCTTTTAAAAAACAAAAATCACTTATTATATCATTCTGCACTCCAACCTGTTCCATTTCGCTTTGTTTTTGAGATTTCTGAAAATGGTTTTGTGCTGTGTGGAGACTTTGGGAACTTGCTTTCATGATTCAAAAGTATATTTGTGAGACTCGTTCATGCTGTGGTGTGTAGCTGGAAGACATTCCTTTTGACTGCGTGTATAATTTTGCGAATAAACTATAATTTATCAATAGATTTTCTGCCGAAGGACGTGTGGGCGGTATCTAGGCGTTGGCAGTCATGAACGGCGTTGCTCTGAGCGCTGTTTGGTGTGTGGGAGGGTCTCTAGGGAAACTCCCTTTGGGCGAAATTTCTGGATTTCGTGCATATGAGCTTCCAACTTTATGAACTAGCCCAGTGGTCGGCAAACTCATCAGTCAGCAGAGCCAAATATCAACAGGACAACGATTGAAATTTCTTTTGAGAGCCACATTTTTTAAACTTAAACTTCTCCTAACGCCACTTCTTCAACATAGACTCGCCCAGGCCGTGGTATTTTGTGGAAGAGCCACACTCAAGGGGCCAAAGAGCCGCATGTGGCTCGCGAGCCGCAGTTTGCCGACCACGGAGCTAGGGCTACGCTAACTTATGCGGAAATAAGAAATGACCCCCCCGCACACACACACCTTATGGATTCACAGGACGACGGGTGCCTTCCCCGCTGGCCTCCCACGCCCGGCGCAGGCTGCGGCCCACGGTCCGTGCCATTTCCCGCGGGGATTGGGTGAAGGGAGCTGCTTCGACTTGGAACGTGGGTGCGCTCCTGGCCAAGGGGTACGCTTCGCTCCTGCACAGTTGGCTGGATTCTAACTTTTAGAGAAAGTCCCTCAGCCCAGCGGGGCATCCACGGGGCAGAAGCTGTCACCTTTGCGCGGGGGGAGGGGCAGGAAGGATTTTTGAGCAACAAAAGGGCTACCGCAGTGACAGGTCGCTTTTCAGAGCCGCTGTTCTCCTGTCTGCTCTTGTCAGCAGCCCATGTGCCCACCTGATCCGCATCCTCGCTCCCTCTGGCATCAGCAGACTGAATGTTCCCATCCGGCGGGATCAGGAAGGCTCCGCCCTGAGGTCTGATGCTGCACCACCTCGAGGACTAATGAGCGTCTCGCCACCGAAGTCCTTTTATACCGTGTGCTTCCTCTTTGTGAAACGCTGCTTATGGTTTTTGCTCATTTTTAAACCTTGCTTGCTTGTCTCTTTCTTATGGATTCCCCCAAGTTCTTTATATGTTCTACATCATAACCACTGGCCACATGTATGTCTTACCGATGTCTGCTTTGTTTGTAATTTGTTTCTTCTCTTTTAAATTGCATCTTGCTGGCAATAAGAGGGGGAAGTTCTTAATTTGGTTAAATTTACAACTCACGCTTCACAGACAAAAACAGCCAAAGGGAGTTTATCACCACCCAGCCAGCAAAGCAGGAAGGCTAAAGGGACTGTAGTAAAAAGAAGAAATAAAAAGGGAAGAAGGAACACAGGCACAAAAAATAAAAATGGCTACAGGTACCTAGCAATAATAACCTTGAATGTAAATGGACTGAATGCTCCAATCAAAAGACATTGAGTGGCTGAATGGAAAACAGAACATGACCCATATGTATGCTGTCTGCAGGAGACCCACCTCAGAACAAGGGACTCACACAGACGGATGGTGAAGGGATGGAAAAAGGTTTTTCAGGCAAATGGAAATGAAAAAAAAAAAAAAAAAATCTGGGGTAGCAATACTTATATCGGACAAAATAGACCTCAAAGTGAAGGCCATAATAAGAAGTAAGGAAGGCCACTTCATAATCCTAAAGGGAGCAATACAACAAGAAGATATAACTCTGGTAAACATATATGCACCCAATACAGGGGCACCCAAATACATAAAGAAACTTCCAGAAGAAATCAAGGGAGAGATTGACAACAATACAATCATAGTAGGGGACTTTAATACCCCACCGACATCACTGGATAAATCCTCTAAACAAAAAAAATTAGCAAAGAAACAGCAATCCTAAATGAATCACTAGATCAGATGGAATTAATTGACATTTTCAGAACATTTCACCCCAAAGTTATGGAATATACATTTTTCTCAATTGCACATGGGACATTTTCAAAGATAGGCCACATATTGGGTCACAAGCAAAGTCTCTCCAAATTCAAGAGGATTGGAATCATATCAAACATCTTCTCAGACCACAATGGCATAATATTAGAAATCAACTACAATAAAAACAATAAAAAAAAATTCAAACACTTGGAGGCTGAATAGCATGTTATTAAACAATGATTGGGTTACCAAAGAGATCAAAGAAGAAATTAAAAGCATCCTGAAAACGAATGACAAAGAAAACACAACAATCCCATAGGACACAGTGAAAGCAGTTCTGAGAGGGAAGTTCATGGCATTACAGGCCTACCTCACAAAACAAGAAAAAATGGTAATAAATCATCTAACTCTGCAACTTAAAGAATTAGAAAGAGAGCAACAAGAAAAGCCCAGAGTAAGCAGAAGGAAGGAAATAATAAAGATCAGAGCAGAAATACACGACATAGAGACCAAGAAAACAATACAAAAGATCAATGAAACCAAGAGCTGGTTCTTTGAAAGGATAAACAAAATTGATGAACCTCTAGCCAGGCTCACCAAGAAGCAAAGAGAGAGGACCCAAATAAACATAATCAGAAATGAAAGAGGTGAAGTAACAACTGACCCCACAGACATATAAAGGATTGTAAAAAAAAAAAAAATACTATGAACACCTTTACTCCAACAAACTGGACAACCTTGATGAAATGGATATATTCCTAGAAAAATACAAGCTTCCAAAACTCAATCAGGAAGGATAAAAAAACCTGAATAGGCCGATAACTACTGATGAAATAGAAGCAGTAATCAAAAAACTCCCAGCAAACAAAAGCCCTGGACCGGATGGCTTCACAGGGGAGTTTTATCAAACATTCAAAGAAGAACTAAAACCTATCCCTCTCAGACTATTCCAAAAAATTCAAGAGGAAGGAACACTTCCAAGCTTTTTCTGTGAAGCCAGCATTACCCTAATCCCAAAACCAGATAAAGACACTAGAAAGAAAGAGAATTACAGGCAAATATCCCTGATGAACATAGATGCTAAAATCCTCAACAAAATTCTATCAAATCAGATCCAGAATTACATTAGAAAAATAATACACCATGACCAAGTAGGATTTTTTCCAGGGATGCAAGGCTGGTACAATATCCACAAATCAATAAAAGTGATACATCACATAAACAAATTGAGAGACAAAAATCACATAATCATATCAATTGATGCAGAAAAGGCATTTGACAAAATCCAACACCCTTTCCTGATAAAAACTCTCAGCAAAGTGGGAACAGAGGGATCATACCTCAACATAATAAAAGCCTTATATGACAAACCTACAGCCAACATCATACTCAATGGGCAAAAACTAAAACCATTTTCCCTAAGAACAGGAACAAGACAGGGATGCCCACTCTCACCACTCCTGTTCAACATAGTACTGGAAGTGCTAGCCATAGCAATCAGACAAGAAGAAGAAATAAAAGGCATCCAAATTGGAAAAGAAGAAGTAAAATTGTTATTATTCACAGATGATGTGATATTGTACATAGAAAACTCTAAAGACTCCATAAAAAATTCTAGAATTAATAAGTGAATTCAGCAATGTAACAAAATTAACACCCAGAAATCTATGGCTTTTTTATACCACAATAATGAACTCACAGAAAGAGAAACTAAAAAAAACAATCCCATTTACCATTGCAACAAAAAAATTAAGATACCTAGGAATAAATGTAACCAAGGAGGTAAAGGACCTATACTCTGAAGATTACAGACACTGAAAAAATAGATAGAGGAAGACATAAACAAATGGAAAAATATACCATGTTCATGGATTGGTAGAATCAACATCATTAAAATGTCCATACTACCCAAAGCAATCTATAGATTCAATGCAATCCCCATTAAAATAGCATTGGCATATTTCAAAGACCTAGAACAAACTCTCGAAAAAGTCATCTAGAATAAAAAAAGACCCCGAATAGCTGCAGCAATCTTGAGAAAGAAGAACAAAGTTGGAGGGATCACAATACCAGATATCAAGCCACTGTTCTCAAAACTGCCTGGTACTGACACAGGAACAGACATATAGACCAAACCATTATGTTCAACTAGAGGCCCGGTGCATGAATTCGTGCACCAGTGGGGTCCCTTGGTCTGGCCTGTGGGATCAGGCCAAAACTTGCTCTCCAACATCCCCTGAGGGGTCCCGGATTGTGAGAGGGCGCAGGCACCAGGCCAAGGGACCCCACCCGTGCATGATCAGGGCTGGGGAAAGACGTGGGAGGTTGGCCAAGAAAACAGAAACACCAATCAGAAAGGACATATGCACCCCTATGTTCATAGCAGCACAACTCACCATAGCTAAGATTTGGAAACAGCCTAAGTGCCCATCAGCAGATGAGTGGATTAGAAAACTGTGGTACATCTACACAATGGAATACTACGCTGCTATAAAAAAGAAGGAACTTTTACCATTTGCAATAGCATGGATGGAACTGGAGAGCATTATGCTAAGCGAAATAAGCCAGTCAGAGAAAGATAAATATCACATGATCTCACTCATTTGTGGGATATAATGAACAACATAAACTGATGAACAAAAATAGAACCATAGTCACAGAAGCATCGAACAGACTGTCCAACCCATGAGGGAAGGCGGGGGAGGGGGGTAAGAGATCAACCACAGGACTTGTAGGCATGCCTATGAGCATAACCAACGGACACAGACAGTAGGGGGTGAGGGCATGTGCTGGGGGTGGGGGTGGCTGGGGAGAGGTCAATGGGGGAAAAGGAGACACATTCATACTTTAAACAACAAAGAATAAAAAAAACTTACAACTCATTTCTCAAATGGTTATAAGTTTTTTGTTCTCTGTTTAAAGAAACCTTCCCTGCCCCAATATCATAAAGGTCTTTCTTCACATTTTGTTCTAGAAGTGTTACGTTTGTCGTTTGCACTTAAGTCTGACCTGTCAGGAATGCTACTTGTGGATGCGGGGAGGTAAGGATCGGGTTTGAGTTTTGAGTGTGGATGGCCATAGTCCAGTCCCCTTTAGTTCACTTACCCAATGGTCCCTCTCCTCCCCATGGCTCTGCCACGCCGCCTGTCCATCATCCGGTTCCCACGTGCCCAGGGCTGGTGCCGGTTCCATCGGTCCATTTGCACCGTCTTTGTTACGGAAGCTGTAGAATCGCTCTTGATACCTAACAGGGCGGGTCTTTTTCCCTTTCTACTGAATGGACTGGGGTGACACTGGTTAACAAGATGACAGGGGTCAGGGGCACAATTCCACAGCACGGCGCCTGCACACGGGACTGTGTGCTCACACCCAAGACAGGGCTCCTTCCACCAGCGTGTGTCTCCTCTGTGCCCTCCATCATCTCTGATTTGGATGTGAACTTCAGCCACATCCCAGGAAAATTACTGCCGGGAAGAAATTCAATGAAATGACAGGTATTCCTCCCCCTTCGTTAAGGGATGTGTCTTCATATGCTTCGGCGCATGATAGAATTGTACGTGTTCAGAAAACAATTGTTGTTCTCATTGAAATTAAAATACCTTCACTTGGACTTTAATCTTGTGCACCTGAATACCGTCTTGCGAGGATGCCATGCTTGGTGGTACAATCCTTTTATTTTAATTAATTAATTAATTAATTAATTAAAGTTCATCGGTTTATTTTGTTCATTAGATCCCACATATGAGTGAGATCGTGTGATCCTTGTCTTTCTCTGACCGGCATTCCCTTTTCACTGCTGCATAGTATTCCATGGGCGGTACAACCCTTTTAAAACAGGAGGCAGAGCGGAGCTATGGGGGGTTACAGAGCCACTTCAGAAACAGGGCTGTGTGTAACCCTTTTTTTTTTTCTTTCCCTTCCAAACCACGACCCTATAAATTCTAATGTGGCTTCCCCTCTGCCTGGGGGCCCCAGCATTTCATTCTCTGTTGACCTCGATCCACACACACAAAGGCAGCTCCCTGGTCTCACTCGTCCCGGATCAGAAACACAGAACATGGAGCGTGTTCTGCTTCTCTGCCCGCGCTTTTCTGTCCCCCCGACGTGGGATGGCTGACCACGGTGCCTTTAGGTGTAACGTGTGGAAGTCACACATGAAGAACACAGGGCTTTGGGATATGAGTCCCTTCCCCCAATGGCAGCGCACAGGAAAGAAAGGCGAGACGGAATGACGCGATCCTCTCTGGGGGTGAACTTAGGAAAGCCGATCACGGAGCTTACCAGAGATGAAGGCAAATCTCTGTGATCGAAACAAAAAGCACCTCAGGGCATCCACGTCTCAACGCTTAAGCACCAGCTGGGGTTCCTGCCGAGCGGGTTTGGATGGAAACTTCTGCCTCGAGGGGCCGCCGTCGACCAGAGTGGGCGCCTCCCTCCCCTGCAGGCGGATTTTCCGGCCGTGGGTGGGGCGCGCCCTGGACCACAGCTCGGGTGACTTCCGTGTGGTCTGTGTGGTGGCGCTGGCTGAGCGATCCTTATCTCTGTTTCTAAAAAGGACTCTATAATAAGACACGAACCTATCGTGTTCACACCCAAAGTCTAAGAAAAAGGAAGCTACTTATAACACGATTGAAATCACAAAGGCTGCCGATGCCACGCCGCGCCACTCCTTCTGCGCGAGCCGGGACACAGCCAGCAGCGCCGCGGAAGGCCGGTTAGAGTCTGGGATTTCTCCTGCTCCCAGCAACTGACTCACGAGTCACATCAAAACGAGTCCTGTTTTTACATCAATATTGATTCCCGCCCGGCCGGATCCCCAGTGCAGAGCGTGCAGGAGGCAGCCGATCCATGATTCTCTCATCATTGATGTTTCTCTCTCTCTCTCCCTCTCCCTTCCTCTCTGAAATCAATAAACATATTTTTAAAAAGTAATGATTCCCGCCCTAACCGGTTTGGCTCAGTGGATAGAGCATCGGCCTGCGGACTGAAGGGTCCCAAGTTTGATTCCTGTCAAGGGCATGTACCTTGGTTGCGGGCACATCCCCAGTAGGGGGCGTGCAGGAGGCAGCTGATCGATGTTTCTAACTCTCTATACCTCTCCCTTCCTCTCTGTAAAAAATCAATAAAATATATTTTAAAAAATATTGATTCCCATTGCCATTTATCTCTTTAAAAAACATTTTTTAATTGATTTCAGAGAGGAAGGGAGAGGGAGGGAGAGATAGAAACATCGATGAGAGAGAATCATCGATTGGCTGCCTCCTGCAAGCCCCACACTGGGAATCCAGCCCACACCCCGGGCAGGTGCCCTTGACCCAAGTCGAACCCGAGACCCTTAACCCGGCCGGGCCCACGGCTGTTTTTCAAATCTATTGTCCCTGAAGCCTTTCCGACCGTCTGTCACACACTCCGCGAAGGGGCTGACTCTGACCTGCAGAGGACCCTGCCCTGAGCGGGCGCTGGGCACCGACGCCGGGCGAGGACACAGGTGGAGGGCCCGCCTGCCCCGAGGGCGCCGGCCTGGGAATGACAAGCTCAACGGAGGGACCGAGGGACCGAGCGCCCCTCTGGGACAGGTGCCGGGAACTGCACATGCGTTGGTGCTGGGCGGGGCACGGGCGGTGGGGGGGCTCCCGGGAGGAGCAGGAGATGGACCGCAGGCTGGTTCCCACTATGAGCCACCCGCCCCGGCGAATTGGGGAGGGGGGAGCTGGGAAGGGGGGGATGGGGGGAGAAGGACGCTGTGGGGACCCGGGGACCAGGCATCAGGCTGAAAAGCTGTGAAGAAACTTGATGGACACTGGCGACTGGGAGCCAGGACAGGGGTTTGGCTGCATCTGCACATGAGAAGGTCTCTGACTACAGCGAGGAAATGGGTTAGAGAGACGGGGCCCCTCCAGGTCAGGGACTGATGGGGGGCCCCTCCAGGTCAGGGCCTGATGGGGGGCCCCTCCAGGTCAGGGACTGATGGGGGCCCCTCCAGGTCAGGGACTGATGGGGGGCCCCTCCAGGTCAGGGCCTGATGGGGGGCCCCTCCAGGTCAGGGACTGAAGGGGGCGGGGGAGACCTGGTTCCTCCCCTAGCATGTGGGGGTCATGCGGTTCAGACCCTCCCTGGCCTTTCCTGCCGGCGTGCTGCTAGTCCTGAGGGTGAGGCCCCTTGGAGGGGAACAAGAGGGGCACAGGACAGCCCTGCAGCATTCTCCCCGGACAGCGGACAGCGGGACAGCGGACAGCGGACAGCGGACAGCGGACAGCGGACAGCGGACAGCGGACAGCGGACAGCGGACAGCGGACAGCGGACAGCGGACAGCGGACAGCGAGGCTCTTACCTGCATGGAGGCCTCCGTTGTGTTTCAGCTCCAGGCCCTGCAAAGCAGCCAAACCAGCCCAGCGAGGCCATGGGGGCCCAGGACCAGCTGCATCGAATAACGACCTGCCCGGCGCCGGCCAATCAGAGGCCAGGACCCTGACGGGCACACCTGGGGAGCCAGGAGTAGCCTATTGCAGTGGTCGGCAAACTCATTAGTCAACAGAGCCAAATACCAACAGGACAACGATTGAAATTTCTTTTGAGAGCCAAATTTTTTAAACTTAAACTTCTTCTAACGCCACTTCTTCAAAATAGACTTGCCCAGGCCGTGGTATTTTGTGGAAGAGCCACACTCAAGGGGCCAAAGAGCCGCATGTGGCTCAAGAGCCGCAGTTTGCCGACCACAGGCCTACTGCACCCTCCCGGAGGCCTCCAGCCCCAGGACCGGTCAGCTCTCAGGAGCACACCCGCCCGCCCCCTCCCAGGGCCTCGTCCTGTCTGTCTCTCCTGAGCTCCCAGGGCCCTTTGTCTCTGTCACTCGTTTCCTGAGCCCATTTCTCCCACAGCTCACTCCCCCCTGTGCCCTTCTCAGTAAACTCTCTCCCAGAGCTTGATCTCGGCTCTGAATCCTCTCTTAGCCTGAACTCAAGTACCGAGGTTGCGAGTCCAGGTCGGGTCTGACGCCAGCGGCCTGACACCAGCGCCTCTGCCTCCAGCAGTTCCTGGCGTGGGCACGTGCGGGCATGTGCGGGCACGGGTACCGTCCGCAGAGCCCAGGCCCCGGAGGGGGAAGGAGTCAGTCCAGCCAGCGTGGGGCGCCCCAGCGGAGGGGCCACATGGGGGGGGGGGAGTGATGGATGGGGAGGGGGCAGAAGTGGCCTCTCAGAGGTCCAGGGCAGGGCCTCCAGCAGATGGGAGTCAGGATCGTCCAAGGCCACTAAGATGCCGGCGAGGTGACAAAATGGACACTGGGTTCAGCAACCAGGCAGGCACCTCCCAGGGGGTGCACCGTGGAAGCGAGCGGCGGCACCTGCGGCACCTGGGGAGGGGCGGCCTTTCCCGGTCAGCAGGAGGAAGAACGGAGGCGGTGGGAACTGGGCCACAGACACCAGTTAAGTGCAAACATCCCACACACATGATTGCTTCCTCCAATGCAATAGTTGGGACATGCTTTTTACTCAAAATTATCTGTTTGTGTGTTGTTGTTTTTTTAAATAGATTTTTATTGATTTCAGAGAGGAAGGGAGAGGGAGAGATAAAAACATCAATGATGAGAGAGAATCATTGATCAGCTGCCTCCCGAACCCTCCCCCCCGCCCCGGGGATTGAGCCCACAACCCGAGCATGTGCCCTTGACTGGAATTGAACCCAGGACTCTTCAGTCTGCAGGCCGACGCTCTATCCACTGGGCAACACCAGCCAGGGCTATTTGTGTTTTTAATGAGAAATTCAAATTGACCTGAGCAGCCCCTATGTGTGTGTGTGTGTGTGTGTGTGTGTGTGTGTGTGTGTATATATATATATATATATATATATATATATATATATATATATAATTGACCTGAGCAGCCCCTATATATATATATATTTATTTGCTAAGTTTGGGAAACCTAGCAAAGGGGCGGTTTATGGTTCTCTTTCCATCGGCTGGGCTTGAGCAGGGCGGGGTGCAGGCTTTGAAGGGGTAGAATGGGGAGTCTGAGGCCCCTCCTGGTGACAGAAAGCAAGGCCCTCTGGGGCTGGGAGGTGGAGGGGAGGCTGGGGGGTGGGGCGTAAGGAACTCACTTGGCCGGAGGCTTGGAGAGCTCCTCCAGGGGATCCCCCTCCCCGGAGCTGTCTGCGTGGCGCCCAGCGAGGGCTCAGAGGGGCCAGGGGTTCCCAGGAGGCTGTGACAGAAGGTCAGTGGGACAAGGAAGTGAGTGAACAAAGGGATTCCAAGTTCAGGTTTTACACATTAACTGTGAACTTAAAAAAACCCTAACCCGAGGATATTTATTCCATTATTTTTAGAGAGAGTGAAAGGAAGGGGCGGCGGGGGTGGGGGTGGGGGTGGGGGGGAGAGTGAGAGAGAAACATCAAGGAGGAAGAGACAAATCCACTGGTTGCCTCCCGCATGTGCCCAACCCGGGCCAGCGATCGAACCTGCAACCGAGGTACATGCCCTTGACCGAGAATCAAACCTGAGACCCTTCAGTCCGAGGGCTGACACTAACCACTGAGCACACCGGCCAGGGCTAATCATGTGCTTACTATAACGGCGATTTCAATAGCTATTCGATCTCTCCGAAGAGGGTTTGGAGCTGGCAGGAGACCCCCGCCTGCAGCCGCCTGGTCCGTGAGGCCGGCAAATGGAGTGGGCAGGAGGCTGTCAGCTGGATGTGCCCCCCCCCCCCCGTCCCGCCCTGGGACAGAGGAGGCTCCGAGCCTTCACACCAGAAACCATCTTGACAAGGAGAAAGCCGGGCAGCAGACTGTGCCCCTGTGTCCTGGGGAGACTTCCCCGCAGTCAGGGCCTGACACGCCGTGTGTAACTGTCCATTGTCTATTGTCTGCCAACTGCTGAGGGAGGCCTGATTCTCTGCTGTAACCGGGCAAATGCCAGTACCCCCCCCCCCATGAGTGAGTGAATGGCTGGAGGGATCAAGAATGCACCCCGAGGGGTCAGGGGGCGCTGGGGCCGGCACATCCGTACAGACAGAAAGCAGAACGGGGTTTCCAGGGGCGGGGCGCGGGTGATGGGACTCGGTGTCTAACGGAGACAGTTTCCGTTTTGCCGGATGAAGAGCGGACAGGAGATGGAGATGGAGGTGGGAGTCACTGCACTCAGCGTGAAGGTACTTAATGCCCCTCAGCTGCACACGTACGCATGGTGCCGAGGACACGTGGTCTGTTAGGTATAACTCACCACAGTTTTGAAAAATAAATAATGTTTTAAAGTGTTCAGGCCAGAGACTGAGGTTCCGTTTACTGCTGACACTCAAATATCAATGTAACAACGCGTGGGGGACGTTTACTCTGTAACACTCCTGTGTTCGATTTCATGAGGAACTTTTAAGTCAGTCCATACACACCCTCCACCACCAGGGGGCAGTAGACACCCCTCGGTCCAGACACATGGCTTGGGATCAAGGGAGAAAGTGCTGGGTGGGAAAGGAACCCAGAGATCCGGAACCCCTGCCTCTCCTCCGGATGGGGAACCCCTGCCTCTCCTCGGATGGGGAACCCTGCCTCTCCTCCGGATGGGGAACCCTGCCTCCCTCCGGATGGGGAACCCTGCCTCTCCTCGGATGGGGAACCCCTGCCTCCCTCCGGATGGGGAACCCCTGCCTCCCTCCGGATGGGGAACCCCTGCCTCCCTCCGGATGGGGAACCCTGCCTCTCCTCCGGATGGGGAACCCTGCCTCTCCTCCGGATGGGGAACCCTGCCTCCCTCCGGATGGGGAACCCCTGCCTCCCTCCGGATGGGGAACCCCTGCCTCCCTCCGGATGGGGAACCCCTGCCTCTCCTCCGGATGGGGAACCCCTGCCTCCCTCCGGATGGGGAACCCTGCCTCTCCTCCGGATGGGGAACCCTGCCTCCCTCCGGATGGGGAACCCTGCCTCTCCTCCGGATGGGGAACCCCTGCCTCTCCTCCGGATGGGGAACCCCTGTCTCTCCTCCGGATGGGGAACCCCTGCCTCCCTCCGGATGGGGAACCCCTGCCTCCCTCCGGATGGGGAACCCCTGCCTCCCTCCGGATGGGGAACCCTGCCTCTCCTCCGGATGGGGAACCCTGCCTCTCCTCCGGATGGGGAACCCCTGCCTCTCCTCCGGATGGGGAACCCTGCCTCTCCTCCGGATGGGGAACCCTGCCTCTCCTCCGGATGGGGAACCCCTGCCTCCCTCCGGATGGGGAACCCTGCCTCTCCTCCGGATGGGGAACCCTGCCTCTCCTCCGGATGGGGAACCCTGCCTCTCCTCCGGATGGGGAACCCTGCCTCTCCTCCGGATGGGGAACCCCTGCCTCCCTCCGGATGGGGAACCCCTGCCTCTCCTCCGGATGGGGAACCCCTGCCTCTCCTCCGGATGGGGAACCCTGCCTCTCCTCCGGATGGGGAACCCTGCCTCTCCTCCGGATGGGGAACCCTGCCTCCCTCCGGATGGGGAACCCTGCCTCTCCTCCGGATGGGGAACCCCTGTCTCTCCTCCGGATGGGGAACCCTGCCTCTCCTCCGGATGGGGAACCCTGCCTCTCCTCCGGATGGGGAACCCTGCCTCTCCTCGGATGGGGAACCCTGCCTCTCCTCCGGATGGGGAACCCCTGGCTCTCCTCCGGATGGGGAACCCCTGCCTCTCCTCTGGATGGGGAACCCCTGCCTCCCTCCGGATGGGAAGAGGAAGACGTCTGAGGCCATGGAGCTAATCTCCACAAGGCTAACATGTCCCCGGATGAAAGAGAATGAAATCGGAGACACCTCATTAGGGACACGCTTCCCCAGTAATTCAGGAGCCTAATGACTAGGCAGAACTCACCAGAAGGAAGAAAATGCATGCCCACCGATAGGAAGTACGAACAGGGCAGCCCTGGCCAGCGAGCTCAGTGGTTAGAGCATCGGCCTGCACACCGTAGGGTCACAGGCTCGATTCCTGGTCAAGGGCACGTGCCTGGGCTGCAGGTCCAATCCTGCCCTCCCCCCTCCCCCACTGGGGTGGGTGTGGGAGGCCACCGACCCACGTGATACGTCTGTCACATTGATGTTTCTCTCCCCCCACGCCCGGACCTGTTCCACTCGCTTTAGAGTCAGTGGAAAAAATACCCTCACTCCTTCAGCGAGGATTAAACAGTAATAATAAGAGGGCAAAGGCAACACCGACAGCCAAGGCCATTTGGGGGAGCACATGGCGTAAAGTTAACGGAAAGGTTCCGGGACTGGAGCAGAAAGGCCACATGGCAGGACTCGTGCGGGCGGCCCCGGCCCCGGGGAACGGCCCTGCCCTCAGAAGCAGCGAGCTGTCGCCTCCACCAGTCCTCACCCCGAGAGGCGGTGTCCAGACACAGCCATCGTCTGGACACCATCTGGGGTGACACAGTTAGGCCGGATCTCACAGCTCACACGTGGGCTGAGGAGCCAGGAGCCAGCGCTTTCACCTCCTTCGTCTTGGACATCTGCCTGGGGTGACGTGGCCAGAGGATCTCCGCGGCCAGGTCCTTGCGCTGGGACCTGCCGACGATGGGGCCTCGGAGCAGAGACTGCACGTGGAGGGGACGGACAGGAGGGGTTTTCGGGAAATGCCGCTCGGTCTGACCTTGGTACTGAATGAACCCCGGCTGAGGGGGCGCCTGACTCACCGATGATGCACGGCAGGTGTGGGGTGCAGGGTGCGGGGCAGGGGCGTGAGGCAGAGCCAGCGGGGACTGGGCAGAGCCAGCCGGGGACTGGGCAGCGCCAGCCGGGACTGGGCAGCGCCATCCGGGGACTGGGCAGCGCCAGCCGGGGACTGGGCAGAGCCAGCCGGGACTGGGCAGCGCCAGCCGGGACTGGGCAGAGCCAGCCGGGACTGGGCAGCGCCAGCCGGGACTGGGCAGAGCCAGCCGGGACTGGGCAGCGCCAGCCGGGGACTGGGCAGAGCCAGCCGGGGACTGGGCAGCGCCAGCCGGGGACTGGGCAGAGCCAGCCGGGACTGGGCAGCGCCAGCCGGGACTGGGCAGGCAGCCGGGACTGGGCAGCGCCAGCCGGGACTGGGCAGGCAGCCGGCGGCTGAGGGCGCCGGGCAGCGCCCGCGACGGGAAACGGACCGCCCGGCTGCAAACAGGGAGCGGGCAGCCAGGCCACACACAGGTGTAAGCGCCGAACTTAACCTCCGACACGAGCCTCCAGCGAAAGGCCAGGCCCAGGTGCGGGCCTTTTCGTCTCTCCACCTGATGGCGAGGCGTGTTTACGTTTGAATTCCGTTAGCGTGGCTGTTCTCCATGCAGCGCTGATTTATGGGGAGAAATAGGCGTGAGCCCGCCCCGCGCCCGACGCAGCTCCTGAGCCGTGGCGTCTCCTCGCATCCTTCCTTCTAGTCCTCGGTCCGGGACGCCACTTCCTGCCACGGAACTCCGGCAGCCCTGTCCCTTCCTGGGTGACAGGAGCGTCCTTGGTTCGAAGGAGGGGCTCTGGGTGGCCCTGGGTGGGGGCCGCCGCTGGGAAGACCAGCCATGCTGAGAACGTTGGCATTTCAGCCCCGGGAGAGGGGAGAGGGGCTGGGAAGGGAGTGAGATTGATGACGAAGAAGCCTCCACAAGATCCCGACAGCGCAGGGTTCGGGGCTGCCAGCGGGGGGAGCACGTGCACAGGCCAGTGACGCGCCCCAACTCCACGGGACGGAGCTCCTGCCCGGGGACCCTCCCACGCCTCACCCGGGGCCCCCGCAGCTGGCTGTTCCCTGTGTCCTTCATCACGTCCTTCAACAAACTGGCAATGAAGTCGTGTTGCCCTGAGTTCCGGCAAAGGAACCACCCGCGGGGGGCGCTGTGGGAACCTCAGGTTCATAGCCAAGGCGGCCGAAGCACAGGGTTCGAGCTGGGTTAGGGAAGGAGGGAACGACCCGGGGGCCTGGCTACAGGGGCGTTCTGGGTGGTTTTGTGGGGAGACGTTGACAACAAAGAGGTGACACAAGCCCTGGCCGGGGTGGCTCAGTGGATAGAGCGTCGGCCTGCGGACCTAAGGGTCACGGGTTGGATTCTGGTCAAGGGCACGTGCCTCGGTTGCAGGCTCCTCCCCGGCCCGGGTCCTGGTTGGGCTCATGCAGGAGGCAACCAATCGATGTGTCTCTCTCACACCGATGTTTCTGTCTTTCCCTCTCTCTTCCAATCTCCCTAAAAGTCAATGGAAAAATATCCTCGGGTGAGGATTAAAAAAAAAAAGAGGTCACACAAAGTAAATTATTTAAACAGAAACAACGCTGTATTTTTCAAAAGTGGAGGAGAGATTTTCGGGTGAAGTCCGTTCGGACTTGGAAACGGCTCACAGGGAACATCCGAGACCCGGGGGGCCGGGCTTCGTGACCGCGCAGGGACGGGGCGCGTTTCCCCCCTGCAGGCTCCGAGGCCCCTGGGAAGCGGGCCGAGGCTGTGCATGGAGGAGGCCGCCTGACCTCCCCGCACATGTGATCAAGGACGGGGCGGGAGGAACAGTCCTCCATCAAACCACCCTGGCCGGCCCGGCCGCTCTCAGGTCTGTGGGAAGCTGCTCATTGCCTTCACTAGCAGGAGGTGTGGACAGGAGCCCGGAAGGCTGGTGACCCTTGAGCCCTGGCAAAGGTCAGAGCTGTGCACCCACTGTTTGGTCGAGACAATGGGAGCTGAAGCAACTGCCCCACCCGACAGTCGTGTAAATCCTTACTGATCAGATAGTCTGCCTGCTGCTGGACATCGCCTGCCTGAGGGCGATAGGTGCGTCCCAAACTGAATAAAAGGATGGCGAGGCCGGAGCCCAGGCGGAGTCCTTCCTCTTGAGTTGGGCTCCCGCCTGGCCCCCCAATATTTCCAAATTATTATTTCTCGTCTCGTCTCTTTCATTTTCGTGCGGCCCCTCCTCCAGAGCCCGAACCCTGAACCAGGCGGGATGTGGGTCTTCACACACGGGTTGGGGCTTGCACTTCCTCTCAGCATCACACCAGCTCGGTCACAATTAATATCTCCTCCCCCCCGCCCCCCAGTGCCTCCTCTGAGACCAGAGGCATGACTAACCTGCTGGCAGAAGCCGGGCCCATTGGGGACACTGAGTCACTCCTCGCGCCCCCCGGAGCGAGCGCCCGGTGATCCGATGAATCAAATCAATAAATCGGGCAGGTATTACTCAGCCGCTCGCGGCGCCTGACGCATCCCCTGCGGATGACATCAGATGCCAGAGTCCCTTTTGGCAGCTCATCCTTCGCTGTGAAGTGGCCTCCAGGTCACAGCAAACTGCTGGGAAATGACGCGGAGAGAGACGCGCAGCGTGTGCGCCGAGCGCCGCCGGACGAGGCCTTTCCGAGGCGAACGCGGGGACTTGCTCCCCAGCACTTGTGAGGATCCAGGCCCACGGACCACGCTCTCATCACAGGAGTGTAGCCATCTGCTTCTTTTTTAAATAATATATATTATTGATTTTTTACAGAGAGGAAGGGAGAGGGACAGAGAGTTAGAAACATCGATGAGAGAGAAACATCGATCAGCTGCCTCCTGCACACCTCCCTACTGGGGATGTGCCCGCAACCAAGGTACATGCCCTTGACCGGAATCGAACCTGGGACCCCTTCAGTCTGCAGGCTGACGCTCTATCCACTGAGTGAACCCGGTTAGGGCAAGAATGTAGCCACTTTCTCATGTGGTCACCCCAGTTCAGGGAGGGGGTGCTGGGCACACAATTCCACAGGCGGTCCTCCTGGGCACCCCCGCAGCGCAGGGACCCCGAGCAGCCAGGGCTCCCTCGAAAGGGATCAGCACCCCCTCCCCGCCTTCCAGCAACGCCCGGCGCACGGGGGATGTCAGGCAGCGAAACAAACAGCCCAGCAGCCCGGGTCCCCGTGGCGGCCGCGCACCTGGCCAAGGCGGGCCCCTGGAAGGGCTTTTCCGGAACCAAGAGATCCTTCATTACAAACCACGGCCCTGGCAGCAGGCACCGGGCACCTTGGCGTTCAAACCTGCTGCCACCACTGAGAAGACATGTGAACAGAGTCGGGGCTGCAGTTCTTCCCACGCGGAACCGGCCAGGAGCTGTGGGCACCCGCCCCACGGGCACGCCGCCGCGGGCTGCAGTCTGGGGCCGGGACTCCGCAGCAGCCGGGGCTGGACGAGCCGGGCCGGGCACCAGCCCTGGGCTCTGCCACGTCGGTCCCGTGAGGATGCCACGTGCAGAAGGCAGACCTGGCTGTGCACACGGCCAAGGAAGACATCGAGCCCGGCCGGCGGGGCTCAGGGGTTGAGTGTCGACCTATGACCCGGGAGGTCACGGTTCCATTCCCGGTCAGGGCACATGCCTGTGTTGTGGGCTCGATCTCCAGTGTGGGGCGTGCAGGAGGCAGCCGATCCATGACTCTCTCATCATTGATGTTTCTATCTCTCTCTCCCTCTCCCTTCGTCTCTGAAATCAATAAAAATATATTTTGAAAAAATAAGAAAAGAAAGCCATCGGTGATGTCACCTCCTTAACCATCTCTCCTGACCCTGGACCCTCCCCGCTGGCTGCCCGCCCTGCTCCCTTCTCTCGAGGCTCCTAAGAGTCGTGTGTTCGTTGCCTCCACTCCCTCTCTCCCTTCTCTCTGGCACCCACTCCCGTCAGTCTCCAGGCGGCACCCGCACTGCGCTTGTCCATGTTGCCAGGACCTGTGTTGGCCCCTAGACCCCACGGTCCTTCCTCTTCCGCCGCCTCCATAGCGAGGGGTCCCTGCTTCTAGGAACTCTCTTCCCTGGCTCTCCCTGGTTTTCCTCTCCTGCTCCTGTACACATACACACACACACACACACACACACACACAGACACACACAAACACCAACACCACAGCCACACACACACAACCACCCACACACACACATACAGAGACACAAGCACATAGAAACATGCACACACACACAAACCCACACACACACACAACACAAACACACACAGACACACATACACACACACAAACACACAGACACACACACACAACCCACACACACACACACCCACAGACACACACATACACAAACACGCACACATACACACACAAACCCATGTGCACACACAGATACACAAAACACAGACACACACACATACACAAACACGCACACATACAGAGATACAAGTACATAGAAACACGCACACATACACACACAAACACACACACAGATACACAAAACACATTGACACAGACATACATACACACACAGACACACATGTGCACACATTGGCATTCAGACTGGCATTTTAAGAAAAAATTCCTTTACCTTAACGCAACTATTTTGAATTTGTAACAATATATACCAGTTCTTGTCCAAATAGTCACCTTTTTGTACCGTGTCAATTAGCTTACATTCTAATTCTTTAGTGTTATTCTATTTCCAAGTTTTGAAAACGCTTAGCTACCATTCCCATGATCCTAAAATCACAGAAACTGAATAATGTGCCATGTACCCCTGAGGTGGGGCGTTCAGGCAAGAACCGGTGCCTGAGGCTGAGCCGGGCCGTGCGTGTGTCCCGTGTGAAATACACAGAACTTCGTAGCTGCTGTTTTTCACGGGGAGTTCGCGTGGCCCTCGCAATGCAGACCCTAACATGGCCAGGGGTGGCCACACGCTGCTAGTCCCCACCACTCCCCGCTGTCCTCCGCCCCGCCCGCCCCCCATTCGCATCGGCCCCTCGAGGCCCACGTGCCGGGAGTCTGCACCGTCCTGCCACTCCGGCCGCAGCGGCTCAGGGACTGCTGCTCCCGCTCTTTCCCTCGGGATGTTTCTGGAAGCAGGCTGCCGGGTGTCGGTGTGTTTTGGCTCTGGCTGGGTCCCATTCCACTGGGATGTCCGTGGGGCCTCCGGCCTCTTCTGCAAAGAGCTGCCCTTTTGCAGGGGCGTCAGCAAACGCCGAGCTGAGCCGGCCACGCAGACCCTCTCCCGGGCGTCAGCAAATTGGATTTAAAGCTGAAGCGATGTGTCTGAGTTGATTGCATAAACTGAACAAAGGTAAATGTTGGCAGTGGGGTGTATGTTTGGCCAAGTAGATGTGGTTAAAAAAAAGAAAAACCAGTTCTTTAAAAAACATATATTTTTTATTGATTTCAGAGAGGAAGGGAGAGGGAGAGATAGAAACATCAGTGATGAGAATCATTGATCGGCTGCCTCCTGCACACGCCCCACACTGGGGATCGAGCCCGCAGCCCGGGCATGTGCCCTGACCAGGAATTGAACCATGACCTCCTGGTTCATAGGTTGACGCTCAACCACTGAGCCACACCAACTAGGCAGTAAACCAGTTCTTGCCAAGAGAAAAAAGAATGAGATATATATGGGCAGAGAGATGGTAAGGCAAGAAACTATGGAGGGAGAGAGGGAAATGAAGATGGAGATGAAGATGGGAGAGTGGAGGGAGAGGGAGATGGAGAGAGAAATGGAGAGGGAGATGGAGATGGAGATGGAGAAGGAGATGGAGGGGGAGAGGGAAGGGGAGGGGGAGGAGGAGAGGGGAGAGAGAGAGAGAGAGAGGTAGTATCTGTGTTTATGAATAGCTCCTTTGCATGGCTGGGCAGAATCCCATGAGAGATTCAGCCGTTCATCCACCACCTGCTGGTGGATGTTGGGGTGGCTGCCGGTCTTCACGGTTGTGAGTAAAGCTGTTATGCACGTGTGTGTGCGCGTGTGTCAGCCATGTCTGCATTTCACTTGGGCGCGGACCTGAGAGGGCTCTCTGCTGCTCAGGTCAGTGTGCGTCGGCCTCGATAAGGACGTGTCCAGAGGGGCTGTGCTGCGGCCGTCCCCGCGCTGAGCGGCCCGGCGCTGCGCCCCCAACACCTGGTGCTGCCAGGCGGCGGCGGCGGCGGGTGTGCAGGGGGCACCTCGCCGTGGTCTGGGCTGCGTGTCTCTGACGAAACGGTGGCGGGTGTTGTTCAGGCCTCACTGGCTCCTGGAGACCTTCTCTGGGGAAGCAGCCGTTCAGCGCTTCGCTCCTTCTCCTCCTGGGCCCGCGGCTTGAGCTGTGGCTGCTTTTGAAGACCCAGGAGGCGTCCTGCTGTCGGCCTGTGCTGCACGAGCAGTGGCTGGTCTTTTCATTTTCTCAGCAGCCTTTCAAAGGGCACGTCTCTCATGTTGATGGAGTCCGGTTTACCCGGTTTTCTGTTTGTTTTTAACATGGTTGGCGTCCTAAGGAGTATTCCAGTGGTCGGCAAACTCATTATTCCACAGAGCCAAATATCAACAGTACAACGATTGAAATTTCTTTTGAGAGCCACATTTTTTAAACTTAAACTTCTTCTAACGCCACTTCTTCAAAATAGACTCGCCCAGGCCGTGGTATTTTGTGGGAGAGACACACTCAAGGGGCCAAAGAGCCGCATGTGGCTCGCGAGCAGCAGTTTGCCAACCATGGGCCTACCCCGAGGTTGTGTGTGTGTTTTTTTCCCCCTAGTAATTCTGTAGTTTTATGTTCAGGTCTATATAGGGTTTTGAGGAAAAAGACGGATATGATCTGACTTATGTGCTAAGATCTTGTGCGTGCTGTGCAGAGTGGAGGCTGGTGGGGCAGAAGGCAGCCTGGAGGGCATCCTGGAGGCGGCGGCTGCCCCAGTCTGGGCTTGCACCAGGCCGGGCGGTGGCACACAGAGGGAAGTTCTGGAAATACCGACCAGCAAGGTTTCAGGCTGTTCTTCACTCCTCCCTGCGTGACACCAGCTCTAAGGAGCGGCTCTGCCCTTCTCCGAAGACCCACGTGCTGGCAGTTGTTGTAAAAAATATATTTTTATTGGTTTCAGAGAGGAAGGGAGAGAGAAATAGAAGCATCAATGATGAGAGAGAATCATTGATCGGCTGCCTCCTGCTTGCCCCCCCCATTGGGGATCGAGCCTGCAACCTGCACACGTGCCCTTGACCGGAATCGAACCCGGGTCCCTTCAGTCCTCAGGCTGACGCTCTATCCACTGAGCCACACCAGCCAGGGCCGTGCTGGCGGCTTCACCCGAGGCCACACGTTTGTGCAAAACCTGCCTGAGCCTGAATGGTGGCCGTGTGTTTGATGGGTCTTCCCGGTTGTAAATAACTGGGTTTAAGTTTTACTCCACAATGTCCCTCCGCGGGCACGCGGTCCCCAACACAGCGGCAGCCCGCCGACTCGCTCACGGGATTAAAAGAAAGAACGACACGCCTCGTGACATTCAGCGCCGCGTGTGCTGGGACTCACCGGTCCCCTCTCGGCCTGGGCCGCCCAGCTCTCCTGACCCGGAGACTCGTGATGGATTGCTCTAGACCGCTCCGTCTGCCAGATCTACACACGCAGCTGCTCTTTATAGAACATCCGCGTTGTACACTAAGAACAAGACAGCAAATTTATTGCCGATGAGTTATTACCTTGAACAATTACATCAATGCAAAGTGATTGCCTTTTAGCCTCCGCAGCCAATCAATTTATTTGCCTTCTTTCTGGAGGGGATGGGATGAGGTCACAGGGAAACATATATATATTGTCGCTGATCACAGACTGAGGAGCAGAGTCCTGGAGAGGAAGCCCGAAGGAAGAGCTCTGTCTGGTGCCGTCATGTACCGGCTGGCCGCCTGCTGCCTGCTTGTCCTCGGATGCCTGCGGCCGCTCCTCTCTCTCCCGGCCCCGCACTCCGGGGCGGGGCCCCTGCGGCTCTCAGGTAAGAGTTTTCCTCCCTCCGTTCGTGTGGAGAGAGCCTTCAGCCGGCTCTTCATGCGAAGTTAGAGATGGTGAGGACGGGAGCTCTGCTTAGCGGGGTCCCGATAAATCAGGCCCAGCTGTGCAAAGGACACTCGGGGCCTTCCAGCGGCTGCAGGGTCAGCGGTGGAAACAGGTGGTTTTTCTCCCCCAAACGCAGGAGCGGAAGGAAGCGGGGGGACTGCTCACTTCGTGTCACTTCCGTGGTTCAAACGTTTGGTTTGGGTCAGTTTTCCGGTTTTAGAAGTTGTACTCCGTTAAAAACGTTATTCTTGGCTTTAAGTGAACTGTTTGAATATAGAATTTGGTTGTTCCCACTGTAGATTTAAATGTTTAAATTTTAATCCTTTGTTATTTTAAGTTAAAAAGTAACCGTCTGACGTGTTATCTGGGACAAAATGTGCATTAAAAATGTAAAGAGCGTCCGGCCGGGGCCGGGGGGCCACAGGGCCAGGGGGCCACGGCTTCCCGCGCGCAGTCCCTCTTCCTTCGGGCGGACGCCGCGTTCAGCTCCGGTCTGAGTTCACTTTAAGAAAACGTGCGCGGGAAGCAGATGCGGTTTGCTCTCGCCTCTTCAGTTTAATAAACAAAAACGAAGATGGATGCTTGGGTAGCAGGTCCCATAAACATCCTCCCTGGGTTTTACCTTGTCTTTAACTTTGGGTTCTTTTAAACATTTTTTCTTTAAATGAAGGAAAAAGAAGTTCTTCTTGGCCATTGATTTTGTAACTTCTCGTCTCTAAAGCTGCTCCCCACCAACTTCCCGATAATTGTCAAGCACCGGTAGTCCCTTGTGTGCTGTCCACCAACTGCTGGAGTGGCTGGCTCATCCTCAAACATTTGCATATTATTATGATTTTTAAAAACATAGATAAAATTATTTAAAAAAACTTCAATGAAATGAGAATGGTATCTCACTCACATTCCAAACAGGTGGCATCTTACGTGAGCGTTGCTGCCTGAATATTTTTCTCATTTGTGTCTCCCTAAACGATCCTTCACGACATAAACACGCACACGAGGCCGAACTTCACAGGTTCTCACTCACGTTCCTCAGAGGCGCTGTGACTGGCTTGGTGCCTTTACCGCGGCTGGCTCATTGTCTTGAATGAAGGCCGCAGCGGAGGACTTGTCAGCCTTGTGCTGTGTGCACTGCATGACCCCTAGAGTCTCCAATCTCAGCAGAGCGCCCCCTGGCCGAGGGCTACCCGGGCCACGTCTCCGCCCCTACAGGCACTTCCCACCTGCCTTCCCTGCCTTCCCATCCCCATCTACGCTCTATCCCCAACGCACACGCCTCACGTTGACCGGACTTGACGTTGGAAACAGTACTGTCCAGTCCTAAAGGGTGTTTGAAAGCTGACTCTTGTCCAGTAACAACCGCATGGAACGCGTGAAGGCCTGAAGGAGGCGGCGATGCCATCACTGCTTAATGAACGCAATCCTGCTCTTAGAAAGCCAGTCCTTTCCTCCCCTCCCCTCTCTCCACCCGGGGCTCCGAGAGCCAGAGGCGGCAGCAGGTTGCTGGGAAGGGGAAGAGCCACCTGCTAGTGGAAACGCGTTCAGCCGACCCCGGGGCTCAGCTCTGCCCTGACTCACGGCAGTTGGCGGCGCGCCTGGTCACAGGCGTAGAGTCAGAATGAGACCCTTCCTCTCGGTCCGCCGTCCTGCGGGCTGGCACACCGGGCTGCAGCACTTCTCTCATTAAAACACCACGATCGACCGGCTCAGCCTTGGTAGTTTCTCTAGTATGAGCTCCCTGTCCTGGGTCCCCGCCGCCCCAAAGACGATGGGAACAGAGGGAGCTGGTGAAAGGAACTGACTGGAGGGTGAACTGCGTTGCTAACACCCATCGTTCTCTGTGCAGCAGCTGATGGAGGCGGGTCACCGCGGGGCGAACTGGACAGCGCGTCCCTGTCCCTTCTGCACGGGCTGCTGGGGACGTCCGGGGCGGAGGCGGCCGAGGGGCTCAGGAGAGCAGGTAAGGGGTGCTGGCGGCTGCAGCTTGTCTGATGTTACGGCTTCTGATCCACTCTCCAGCCTCATCTCCTAGGAGGCAGAGCCCTCCTCCGGAACATAGAGATGCGCTTTATGAAATAAGCAAACGGATCACCCGCTGTCCCTTCCTGGCACCAAGCCCCCTGCCACCTCCTCTCTCTCCTCCGCAGCTCCTGGCACGTGCCGGCTCTCCTGGCACTCGGGCATCTTCTTCCGCACAGACTTTTATTTGGGGGAGGGGGCATTATGCGGTTTCTGTAAGTGCAGTTGAAACGCTGGCTTCCCAGGCACTAAATCTGAAGCAGATGACCGTCTTTCTGCACCCCGGTCTTCATCAGTAAGCAGGAACGACAGACACCCCGCCTCACAGGGTTATGGGAGGAGCCCGTGAGGAAACGCAGCCGAATGGTCAGCACAGCCACACACACACACACACACACACACACACGGTGACACCACGTGCCGGCGCTGGCGGCCGCTCGCCTCTGAGCCACCGCGGGGGGTGCAGAGCCCGCAATGCAGCGGCGACCGCAATAACGCGCGTCACGCAATAGTGCCGTGTTTGCCTTCCCAGAGCACGTGCGTGTTCACACAAACTGCTCTGGTAAGCGTGCCGCAGCGTCACGTCCAAAATAACACGCCCTGGGCCGCCGGCTGATGGCTAGGCTCGCTGCTGGTGGGCGTCGGCCTCCGTGGCTGCTTCGGGCTGCCGGGTGGTGGGGCGGTGGTGGGGCTGGAGGGGAGCGGCCGTGGCGATTTCTAAGAAAAGACGGTGGGCCGTGCTCCTTCGACTCTCCTTTCACAATTCCGCCGCGGCCCGTGGGGCTGTTTGGTGCCATCCGACCCACCGAACTCCAAACGCTGTCGGTCCTCGCACATGCCGCTGCCCGTCCCCTCGGTGCCTGTCGCGCCCGGAGCCCTCGGTGGTCACGTGGACAACCTGCGCCCGGAGGAGAGTCCGTCTCGAGGCCACTTTCCTGGCTCCCCGCGGGAAGCGCCTTCTCACCGGCAGTTTTACAGGAGCCTCGACCCCCGCGGTCCGTCTTCCAGCTCCGCTTCCGGTTCTGCTTCTGGCCATTCCTTCCTCCACGGACGTCTTAGCCCTCGAAGCTCCCACGAGGCCGGAGCCAACTTCTCCCACCCCCTTTGCAGGCTGACATCCTGCCCTCCTCCCGAGGCTCGGGCGTTCTTGGTGAGTCTAGAGCGGGGAGTCCTCCCCCCGCGAAGGTTCCAATGGACTTTGCCCGGATCCGCCAGGAACCCCATCTCCGGCAGCTCCCGCCCCACAACACGCAGCTCCTAAGTAATGAGACTTGCCCGTCCAGGGCCCCCGAGGCCCACGGCTGTGTCGGCATGAAAGCAACACGACCCCCACGGCCCGTGTCCGTCAGAGCGCGTGGGGGGCCGGGCACTGCGGGGAGCAGTCCTATGTGGAAAGGAGCCCTTATTTCCTGGGCAGGAGTCTCCGCAGTGGCTCCAGCCACCCAGCAGCCGTGTTGTAAACAGCATAGTCGGCCATTCACGGGGCGCAGGCAAGTGCTTGAGTCTGTCCCCAAGGCCCGAGGATTTCCAGGTGGCGAATGAGCACTGGCTTCCGCCAGCAGCAGGAGCCCCTGACCAGGGAGCCAGCCTGTCCTGAGCCAGCACCGACTGCTCCTGAGCCAGGGAAGTCCTGGGTGGCGTCTGCTTCCAATACAAGGCCGTTCCCCACACGCAGATGGGATGAGACGGCTTCTCTCCTTAAACCTCATGGGCCAGCGGCCACCTCCTCCTGCAGCTCCCTCCCCTCTGACACCTCCCGAGGGCTGGAGAGAGTGAGGGGCCTGCTCTGGATTGGACCTGGGCTTAGGGGATGTTGTGGCTGCTGTGGTCCCGTCCGGACCTCTGAAGCTTTCCCCACACCAGCAACAAGGCTGTTTCGACGTCCTACCACTCGTGTGTTCGCTGGAGTAGCGCTTTTAAGTCCCTCTGCGCCCTGGCGGGGGTGGCTCAGTGGAAGAGCATCAGCCTGCCCGCTGAAGGGCTGTGGGTTTGAGTCCCGGTCAAGGGCACGCACCTGGGTTGCAGGTTCGATCCCAGTCCTGGTCAGGGTGCATGCAGGAGGCAACCGGTCAATGTGTCTCACATCTCTATCGTGCTCTCTCTCTCTCTCTCTCTCTCTCTCCCTCCACTCCCTCCCTCCCTCCCTTCCACTCTCTCTGAAAATCAATGGAAAAAACACCCTTAGGTGAGGATTCACAAAAAAACAAACAAAACTTCCCCTTTTCGTTCACGACCTGGCTAAATGGCTCCATCAGCCTAGTTTCCGGCCTGCCTCAGTTTCCATCATGCCTTCCTCACTCAGCGCAGCTTTCCGTTTAAAGGGAGCGATGGCTCCTCTTCCGCTCACTTGAACCCTCGAGGCCGCCGTAGGGTTACCCACTGGCCTAACTTCAGTGCTGCTGTGTCTCAGGGAACAGGGAGGCCTGAGGAGGAGGGGAAGACGGGACGGCTGGTGGGTGGAGCAGCCATCACACACACATCTGAGTCACCATTTACGTGTGTGTGGTCTGTGGCACCCCAAACAGTGACAATGGTAACACCCGAGATCGGTGATCAGAGGTCACCAACGACAAACGGCAAGAACGAGAAACTCTGAAAGAGCGGGAGAATGACCGGAGTGTGACGGAGACCTGGGGTCAGCAAGTGCTGCTGGAAGAAGAAACTTGACCGAGGGACCTGTTCAGCGCCGGGCGCCGGGCCTCCCAGCGGTAACCGAGGCAGGGCCGTGACGCGCCAGGACGCGAAGGTCCCGTGCTTCCCCGTGACCTCTCCAGGCATTGCTCCAGTGCCCAGAACCTTCTGGAAAGAACGGGGACTTTCAATAGGCATTGTTTAACAGGAAGGAGTCTGTTGTCAAATATTTGTGATGAACTACTGACCTCTAAGTTGTTGAGGACAATGCAGAGCCTGTGAGAGAACAGGGTGTGGGCTTACCTGCCGGCAGGTGAGGACCGCTGCGGTGGGGAAAAGAAGGCCAGGACCGGGACATGCGCTAGGAATGTTCTAGCCTGTGTTTTACTTAAGACCAGTGTGAAACGGAAGCAACAGATCTGAGGATGAACGTCTCACAATATTGTTTTCCAGATCCCGGCACCAACGTGTATAACCCGAGAGGAAACACGAGAACGGTGAGTGGCTGGAGTGAGGTCTAAAGAGGTGAGAGATGTTGACACCCGACCCCACTCCCAGCACCGAGGAGTCCCAGCCTGCAGCTACCGGGGTCCCCGGGGGCGGGGTCAGGGGAGACACTGCTGCAGACGGAGCTCCGAAGTGTAACGTCTAAGAGGAAGACGCGCAGACGGAGGTGGAGGTGCGCGTAGAGCGGGGAGGTCCGTGGGGGCAGCAGGGAGACTGTGTGACGGGGAAGATGGATGACACCGAGTGGTTAGAAATGAGGACGATGAATGGAGGGCTTGAATGCTGAGAGAGTAATCTGAATGTGATCATCACCCACCCCAACTCTGAGTCCGTGTTCCCTAACAGGCTTTCTGGGGACCCCAGTCCCCTGAGCCCGTCCGCGGTGCCGAGCACCGTCCCAGCCCCGCTCCCGTCCTGGCCGATCCCTGCACGCGGGCACACGGAAGGCCCGGGGTTCCCGAGAAGCTCGCTTCACGTTAACCAGGCCTCTCCCCGACACTCTGACAGAAACAGCTTGTTCTGTGCAGTCCCGTTAACATCCTTGTGCAAACTTACTCAGGAGCACGCGGTCCCAGGGACGGCACGCCACCTGAGCCCCCCGGGGTAGACACCTGGGGTCCCTCCTGGGGTCACCCTGAAGGGGATGGGTGGCTTCTACCTGTGACTAATTAGAAGTCATCATCCATATGTTTATATTCTTCCCAACAGAAGGATGCTGGTTAAAGACTCTAAAATCATGCGGGTGATTTGCTGGTGAAAATTTAGAATAAAATACCCCCCAAAACCAAGGGTCCAAGAAGTTAATTTCCAGCCAAATAAGATCTGCTTTACACAGAAGACACCGCATGTCCGGAACGTGTTACTGACGGATCGTTTAAACAGAAACAGGCGGACGAGGGTGCAGGGAGACGCGGGCGGCCTAGGGCCGCGCACACTGGACGGGCCCCTGGTTAGAGCCCACACGCCCGGCTCCGGCTGCAGTCACGTCCCCGAGAGCAAGAGGAAAGGCCTCCCGTCTGGACCCCGTCCCTTCTCACTGATGACCCGTCTGTTTGTCTGTCTGGTTTTGGCTTCAGGCTTCCTCTGGACCAGGCCCCGGCGTTTCCCTGAATCGCCTTTTGGCCCGAATCAGGGAGCAGCGTGGGAAGCGCGGGCACCCCTCCGAGTGCTTCTGGAAATACTGCGTCTGAAGCGAGGACGCCTGCGGGTCCACTCGGAACCAACCGGCTCCGAAGATTACCACCAGACGCCTGGTCTGGAAGCGGCAGAGGCAACGCCAGGCCGACGCGACCCTGTCCTCTGTTGTTCGGAAAATAAATCCTCTATGTTTTGCAAATATCATCGGTGGTTATTGGTTTATAAACATATTCTAAAACCTCTAGCTCTCCTTTCCCTCGACTTTTAAAAAAAGCCTGAAAATGTAAAAGTAAAGCTAATAAATGAACGGAAGCAAATGCTAAGAAAAAGTCCAGAAAGGAAGGTAGTTAATAGTTAAACTGCGAATCATTTAAATAAACGACATCATCTTAGCTACCAGGTCCTCTCAGCCCTTAAAAACGACACCGTAATTAAGTTATTACTTACAAGACCCACATCTCCACTTGGAAAATCCCGGGAGGGAGGGAGGCCACGGGCCGGGTGTCTGAGTCCCCTGAGGCTGGGGGTGGGGGTGGGGGGTCACGCCCTCTGCCCTGCCCTTCGCTGACCACGTGCTGAACTGGGAAAACCTGGATCTGCTGACACGGGACCGGTTTGATCTCAGTTCCCGAGCCCAGAACATCACAACCTGATTCTTACCAAGTGGGAAGCGAGGTGGGACTTCAGGTTGTGGGAGAGAAACTGCCTGGCATGCGGACCCTGTCTTCTCCGACTCTCCTCCGGAAACGGAGCCGCAGCCGGCGTGCGAGCACGGGAGCCCGAGGTGCCTTCCAGCAGAGCTGACAGCCTCGGCGCCCCAGCCCTGCACTCACCCGCCACCACTGGGAGGGGCAGCCCGAACCGCCCCCCTGATCCCGCAAACACAGCGAGAGCTGAGCACAGAGCACAGCCCGCCAGCCTCCCGGCCTCACTGAGGACAGACCGCACGCTCAGGCCCGGCTGCTGTGGGAACACGGGGCTCGCGCTGAAGCGGCACCAGACTCACTCACTGAACAGAACTTGGAGCCACGAGCCGCCTCCGTAGTTCTGATCCCGGAGAGAAGGCGTTCACTGCACACAGCTCTCCACCCTCCCTGTGGCCACCCGGGCCGCTGTCCGGACAGACGGGCTCCGCGGTCAGGGTCCGCGTCCGAGCCTGTCCCCACCACAGGGGCACCTGGGCGCCTGGGCACCTGGCGGGAGCCCTCCCGGGGGCGGCCCGCACCCCAGCGCCCTTCTCCGGGACCCTTCCTCTGTGTGTCCTGCTGCTGGTGACGAAGGCGCACGGCTGGGGAGTCCTGTTGGTTTCAGGCTCGGGTCCTGTTTTAATTCTGAGATTTTGCTGCCACCAGTGACACAGACTTGGTGAGATACGGGTTCACTGGAGTAACTTGGTAACCGACTTTATAAACTCGGCACTGGTATTAGTATTAACCACGTGGGCACAGGTTCGGACCGACCGACGCCTCCCGTGTAAGGACTGGGAAACGCCGATCGTGCGCTCACACCCCCACAGCTCACACCCCCACAGCTCACACCCCACAGCTCACACCCCCAGACCCTCACAGCTCACACCCCCACAGCTCACACCCCCAGACCCTCACAGCTCACACCCCCACAGCTCACACCCCCAGGCCCTCACAGCTCACACCCCACACTCCCACAGCTCATACCGCCATAGCTCACACCATAAGCTCACACCCCACAGCTCACACCCCCAGACCCTCACAGCTCACACCCCCACAGCTCACACCCTCACACTCCCACAGCTCACACCCCACAGCTCACACCCCCAGACCCTCACAGCTCACACCCCCACAGCTCACACCCCACAGCTCACACCTCCACAGCTCACACCCCACAGCTCACACCCCCACAACGCGAACCCTGCTGAGAAACCAGCTCGTCTGGGCCACGTCCCCACCGACACAGACTCAGGGCGAAGGCCTGCCGCTCTTCAAGCTTTACCTGTAGTTTATTTACTGTTCCCACTTAGAAAAGACCCCGATTAAAATACGGACAACTATGAAACACAAGCTATTCACACAGCTAATTGTAAATTCAGCCGAAGCAGAAGTTCACTCGGGTTACACTGACCTTGTGAATCACAGTGAAATGTCACTTAACGGCAAAGCGGTTCCATTCACACAGCACTTCCGTTTTTCATAAATTCCAAGGAAACACAGCCTCCTGGGCACCGTTTATGTAAACATCGAAGCCTACGACACACATTTTCATCAGCAATTTCTCGAGTCACCAACACAGAAGTTCTAAACCCGCAGGACCAAGGGGCGCAGGCGGCCGTGGGGAGCGGTCACGCCGCCCTCCTCACGCCCCCACGCTCACCGCCCAGCCTCCACGGGCACCGGCTGACCCACGGGTCCAAACCGGTCCAGATGCTGAGGAATCTGCCCACAACGAGCCCAGTTTCAGGTCAAGCTCCGGGGCGTGCCCTCCGGGAGACGTGCACGCAGTAAGGCAGGGAGGCAGCGGGCTCAGGCACAGCCCACGTCCGAAGGAGTGGAACGGGCTGGCGCCGTGGGACGCAGGTTTAAGACACGCACACTCAGTGCAGCGCGGCCCTGACGGCTGCGTGTCCGCTCTGACCGGAAGGCACAGTGACTCTATTGGTGCACAATATCCGGGGTGATTAATTTAAAAAATTTGGTATTTCTCACCAAGGGCAAAAATCAAAAATACCACTCACCTTGCCCAATGCAGCAAGGGCTTCAGAAATCACCTAGCAATCAAGATGGAGTAGAACATCAGGGTTCTCCGTTCACAAAACAGGCCTATTTGCATGGAACTTACCATTAAAAAATTCCAAGAAAGTCCCAGGAAGCACCTGGAAAGGGTTCTGACACTATCAAGGACAGAACCACCTTCCAAGAAACGCGACTTTGCAGAGGCTAAGCCTCGGGGATTGAGACCGAGGCCCAGCAGGTGGATTCTCCTAATATCACCAGGTGGCACTTTATAAAAACTATAAAACTCGGGAGGAGGAGGAAGTGTTTTCCTAAAACGAAGTAAGAGATACAAACACACAAACACAACAACCCCAAGGAAAGCAAGCGCGTGACTCCGCCGTCTCCTGCCTCCTCCCGATCTGCACGGAGGGAGCCGTGCGCCATCCCCGTCTGAGCAGGACCCGGCCTCTTCCCTCAGGAGCAGGGAGCTGGCTGAGCCGGGGACACGGCCGCTGGGGAGCAGACCCGGCTCGGCTCGGCCGCAGGGAGCCCGGGTCCCGCAGGCGCTGCGCCCGCCCTACAGGAGCCCCCACGACCGTTCTCCCTGCACAGCCCCCTCCCCATGACCCGTTTAGGGGCAAACAGGAGGCAGTGCGCCAGGCCTCGGGCAGGCCGGACCTTTTGTGTAAATTAGCTGGAAAGAAGCGTGAACTGGTAGTTTTGGTTTAAATGCATTTAAACACAGACGCATATAAAACCAGTATTAATTTTTACAAAACTGTTTACAATCATTTAAAAACAGAGACATTAAAGAGGAAATACCACCGAGTCAGCAGCTTTTGGTTCTAAAACGACACGTGCGAAAGCTGACTTCAACGGCGCAGGAAGGAGCTCGCAGCCAGCGGGGTCGGTTCTGCAGATGAGACTCGGGGTTCCATGGCAGGTGGAGCCCCGAGAGGGAGCCTGTGTGAGGATGAAGGATCAGATGCCCCTCGGAACCGGGCACCCGGGCACCGGCGGCAGCACGTGCTATCGGCAAACGGGACGGGCGTGTGCTGGGCGCTCCCTGGGCGTCTGGTGCTGATTACGGGGAAGCGTCACCTGTGTTGACTGGACACGGTTTAGGGGCCACGAGGAGGGGCACAGCCATGGGCGGGACTTCCCTCATCTTCTGGCGGGAACGACGGATGTGACAGCAGAGCAAAGGCGACGAGGCTGCGGGTGGGGGCTCTGCAGCTCTGTGCTCACTGTCCCCGACTGTGCTGGACACAGAGCTTTCTCGAAGCCGTTCCTTGTCCGCCCGAGACGCTAAGCCAGAGAAAGGTCCCTTGGCATTTCACACTCCAGGAACAGGGAGCAGGAGAAGATGCGTATACAAAGTCTGCTCCGGAGAAGCGATGTCTCTTAAAGGCCAGGAGGGAAACCCTAGCGTTCAAGGACAACGTCGCGGTCATTTAAGGTCGGGGGTTCCGAGATGTCCCGGGCGGCTGTGCTCGGCACCTCACGGCCACTCAGCTGCCGCCCTCCGGGGTCCTGGCCGCAGGCTCCTCCCGCATCTCGGCCCGAGGCTCTGTCCCTGCAGGAGGCACAGCCCTCCAGGAGAACAAGCAGGCAGGTTACTGATGGGACGCCCGCGTCTAGTTCCCACACCCACTCGTGTCCAAGAGCGTCCACATGGCGCGCTCCTTCTTACCAGAAGGTAAATGACAGCAACTTTAAAGCCTCTGTTTACCTGCTTTGGGGCTCCTTCCTCACAGACCCTTCTCCTCAGCACCAGGGAGACAGGATTGAAGAGAACAAGGCCCTGGCAGTGACCAGCCCGCCCTGCCATCTGGTGAGACTGCACCTGGCCCTCCGCACAGGCAGGCTCGCACCCCTTCCTTAGAAAGGGGGGACACCAGTGACTGGTTCCGTCCCTCAGCCTTAGTGCACACTTTGGACACCTCCCGTCACTCCCTTGTTCTAAGTTCTGACCTCACACATCACCCCCCACGACTGTCACACCATCACTAGAGCCGGCCCCTCGGCACCGGTAACCAGGCGTCCTGCTTGGGCCGCTCACGTCGGTCTCCTGTGGAGACGCATCGGAGCAGAGACCGCCGGGGCCCCCGGAGCTCCCGCCGTCTGGACACGCGGGGTGTGGATCTCACTTGAGTGTGAACTCTTTTCAAAGATGCACGCACATGAGTGCAGATCTGACAGCGCGCCCCCCGTCCAGCCCAGCCCAGAGCAGGGCCCTGCGCCTCCCCCCAACCTGCCACCCGGGAGGACGCCTGCGTCAGAGACACCTCGCCGTCCGACAGCGGCCTCACGGCTGCTCCGACGCCGGGTGAGGGTCCTGCCTGGCACACTCAGTGCCCGCCCCCCGCCCAGGAGCCGGCTGTGCTCACGTGCTGTCCGCTCCCGCTGGGAGGCTCTGCCGCTGCAGCCAGGCCCGCGCCCCGGCCAGCTCCGCGCGCTGCCCGGGGGAAAACCGCGGCTGCCGCTGCCGCATGCCGGCCAGCTTCTCCAGGTCTTCCCTCAGGACGACTTCCGGAACCCTGGACAGACGGCACACAGCGTGGTCCCGAGGGGGCCGGTGCTGGCCGCCCCGAGAGCGGCTCTGCCTGCCGCGCTGGGCGCCCTCGCTGTGAGGGACAGGCGTGCTCAGCACCCGCCCGCTCCTCCGCCCGGGCCGCGGCCAGACCGCCTCTCGGGGGACAGCTGCCCAGTGTGATGGCGCCGAGGAGAGACGCCCTCAACCCTCCACAGGGGATGAGGAGAGACGCCCTCGGCCCTCCACGGGGGATGTGGAGAGACGCCCCCTCGGAAAAGACCAGCCCTCCCCCCCCCTGCCCTCCTGCCTCCCCCCCCCCGCCCTCCTGGCTACCCCCCTGCCCTCCTGCAGCCCCCTGTCTTACCTCCCCCCCGCCCCCTGCCTCCCCCCCCCCGCCCTCCTGCCTCCCCCCCACAGCCCTCCTGCCTCCCCCCCGCCGCCCGCCCTCCTGGTGCCCCCCCCCCCCCGCCCTCCTGCCTCCCCGCCTCGACCGCCCTCCTGGTGGGCCCCCTCCCCCCCGCCCTCCTGGTGCCCCCCCAACGCTCTCCTGCCCCCCCTCCCCCCCACCCTGCCCTCCTGCCTCCGCCATGCGTGCACGACCACCGTGACCACTGGGTCAAGAAATTGTTGGTCATTTGACTTCAAGTGAAGGAATCTACAAACGCAGCCCCAAGGGTCTGTATAAAACACCTCACAGCCTCGGCACTGACCGCACGGAGAGCCGCGTAGGAGCCGCAGGAAGTGGCCGGCCCCGCTCACCTCGCCGGCACCTGGTAGGTCATGAGGACGCGCTCCGGGGTCTGCGCGATCCTGCTCCACACGGACTCCTCGGCCGCGCGGGGGCAGGCGGCCCTCTCCCGCACGTCCCCAGGCTGCTGCCCAGCGGGGGCGACTTCAGAAGCATCCTCACTCCCAGAGACACGCACGCTGCTGTCACTGCTTCCTAGCCAGAACCGACACGCACAGGTTAGAACACGCCTGCCAGCGCCTCCTCCCCGCGGGCCCTCATTCTGCGGGATTCCCGCGGCTGCCGGCCTCCTTCAGCACCCAGCCCGCACGCCCGGGGTCCACTCAGAGCGGCGGGCACTTCCTCCCAACGGGCACCGGGAACACCGACCAGGCTGGGCCACGTGCTGGACCATCGACAAGGCTCAGTAAATGTTAAAAAGTATAAAGAATGGCCCTGGCCGGCGTGGCTCAGTGGATAGAGCATCAGCCTGCAGACTGAAGGGTCCCAGGTTCGATTCCGGTCAAGGGCACATACCTGGGTTGCAGGCTTGATCCCCAGTGGGGGGCACGCAGGAGGCATCCAATCAATGAATCTCTCTCATCATTGATGTTTCTCTCTCTCTCTCCCTCTCCCTTCCTCTCTGAAATCAATAAAAATATATTTAAAAAGAAAAGTCATTCACTACAGCATCGAATATATGAAATCCTTAGGGGTAATTTTAGCAAAACATGCATGTGTAAGATCTGTACGTGGAAAATAAACATTGCTGAGAAAAACTGAAGGCCTACGTGAAAAAGAGAGGCACCACGCTCCCGGGTCAGAAGACAATCCTGCAGGTGACAATCCGCCCAGCACCGGCCTCTCGACCCGGCAGGGTTCATCACAACCCAGCGGGCTTTGTTTGTTGCTGTTTGTAGAAGCTAAGAACCTGATTCCGTAATTTATGTGGACAAAGGACCTACAATACCCAGGATTATTTTGAAGAGAAGAATGAAGTTGGAGGACGTAACCCACCAGAGTTGAGGACTTACTTGAAAGCTGCATCAAAGGAATGAGGGATGACCCCAGAGCCAGCTGTACAGATCAACAGAGCAGGGGCCAGAAACAGACCCAAACATCTAACCAGTCTATTTTCAACAAAGGTGCCTGGTAACTCCGTGGGGGAAAGGTTAGTCTTTCCATCAAACGGGGCAGCAACAACTGGATAGCCATACGCAAGGCAAGTACATTGACCCTAACCTCACACCACATGTAACAAGTAGCTAAAAATGGATCACAAGCTTAACTATAAAAGCCACCCCACAAAACTTCCAAGACAGAGACTATCTTAGTGACTCTCTAGAAAGAATCAATGGAAAAATACCGTTACGTGAGGATTAGTAAAAAAGAAGAAAACCTGGTCAACTGAAATTAATTAAAATGTAAAAAGTATTTTGCTCTTCAAAATAAAGCTAAAAATAAAAGATAATAAAATGAAAAGGTAAGACATACACAGGGAGAAATCTTGGCAAAACAAGTATTTGATAGAGGACTTGTAGCCACAATATAAACAGAATTCTTACTGTTCAATAGGAAAGTAACACTGCCCCTCCCCCCAAAATGGGCAAGAGGCTAGAACACATATGATGGCAAAAGGCACAGTAAAAGACACTCAACCCCATTAACCAACAGGCAAACGCAAATTAGAACCACCGTGCGGTGTCACTGCACACCCACCGGGACGGCTGGAACTTGGGATGGACAAGGCCTCGTGTGGCCAGGCGTGCTGCAAACTGGCGCTCTCACACGTGGGGACAGGCGTGCAGAGCGGTGCAGCCACTTTGGGAAAGTGGGGCGGTTTCCTGTGGTCACCGTGCACGTGACCTCGCTAGCGACCCCCTTTCTAGGCGCCTACCCCAGAGCAAAGGAAGCAAGTCCACGCAGCACGCAGACTAACAGGCTCACCTCAGCCCTCAGTCCCAACCCGGAACCCAGCCACCACCACGGCAAACGGGCATCCGCACAGCGTCACGCTCCGCGGCCACGAAAGGAACAAACCACCGACGGGGCCGGCGGAGCGAGCCTCGCAGCGCGTGCTCGGGGAAGACCACCGACGGAGAGTGTGCGGGCGCCTCGATCTGCACGGCCTCGTGGGAGGACAGCGCTCCCGGGGGGCAGGTGGCGCCTCGATGTGCACGGCCTCGTGGGAGGACAGCGCTCCCGGGAGCAGGTGGCGCCTCGATGTGCACGGCCTCGTGGGAGGACAGCGCTCCCGGGGGGCATGTGGCCCCTCGATGTGCACGGCCTCGTGGGAGGACAGCGCTCCCGGGGGGCAGGTGGGCCGGGCAGGGCTGACCCACGGCCGCAGGACTCTCCGGGGACGGAGCTGTCCCGGCGGGACTGTGGCGGGAGGGCCTGAGAATACGTGTCTCGGGATTCTCGCGTGCTACCCTAACGCGGTGCCTTCTGTTGCATGTGGATAAACACACCCTATAAAGCTTTCCCAAGGAAACAGGAAACGCACGGGACTTCCTCTCCAGTGCGGGGACCCAACAGCCCGCCCTCAGCCGGGAGCTCCGGGCGGCAGAGCCCGAGGACCGTGTCCCCCGGACGCTACCTGAGGCCGCAGAGCCGGGTCCAGGTGGGGACGGGTCCCTGGCAGAGAAATGGCTGTTGTTCCCGCTGCTGCCTGAAGCACACTGCTGGGAGTAAGAACACAAGAAAACACGTTAGCGTCTCAAGCATCACGTTACACAACACCTGGGAGATCTTCAGCGCCACGCTGAACAGAGTAAAGTGCCGGGGGAACAGACGCTGAGCAGCTCAGCTGGCCTGAGGAGGGGGCCAAGGCCCTCTGTATATAACTTTGGAGGCACTCCTGATTTCTGAGCACCACCCCTGCCACAGGACGTGGTGTGCGCTCCCAGACTGTCCCCCAGAAAAGACGTGGTGGACTGTGTGTTCTGGGCAGTGCCCAACCCCAGGACTGTGACGCGGACAGAGCAGAGGCCCAGCATCTTGACCTCACGGGGAGGACGCCGTCCGTACGACTCACTTCACCCTCAGAGTGAGCTGGGAGCATTAACCCTCCCGTTTTCCAAATCAGCAGCGAAGGCAGACAGGTTAGATAACGAGCCCACGCGAACCCAGCCGACGGTGACGGGCTGGGATGTGGCCCCGGCTTGTCCGGCGGCCCAGGCTGTGCTCGCCGGGGCCCCGCCTGGCCTTGGCGTTCCGGCAAGCGCACCGACGCCAGGCTTTACACGGAGCTCACCGTCCTGATCTGACGTGTAAAGACGGGGCTGGGCCTTGGAGGGAAGCGTGAGCAAACTGCGCAAGCTCACGCTCGGCCTGGCTCCTGCCCCACCGTCTCCCTGGTGATCCGAGAACCGGTTAGGGAAAGGGGTGACAAGTTAAAGGAAACTGACCCAAAGGTCCTCATTTTTGAAAACTCCATGTACACACGTGAAACCAGGACCTGCCTGCTGCACTGAGGATGCCGACAGCCTCCTACCCGCTCCGTACACGGCTGTTAGCCTGTAACTGTGCTCGAAAAACAGCATTGCTAGACTCATGTCCTGTCAGTGTGGCTTACTCCTGTCTTACCAGACCAGACCTCAGCTGTAGGTAAGCACACACATTTTAGACGCTTGGATGTCAAATTTTCAAGGGGAAAAACTTAGTCGCTATAGGAAATCTGAAGGCACTTTGGGAAACCCCACACCACCGCTAAGAAACCAGGATGCAGCGGCTGCTCATTCCGCTTTAAACAAAGTGCAAGTTTCTGGAGCCCAGCGCTCGGCCTGCGCCACAGGTGACGCCGTCACCCACTCGGCCACCTGTGCTGCGCCCAGCGTGAGACCCTCTGGCCCGACCCTCTGCAGCGGCGTGCTGGAGCCGGGTCACGCACAGGCTCCCTCCGGGCCCTCCCCTCACCTGCTCTGTGGTGTGCGGGAGCCGGGTCACGCACAGGCTCCCTCCGGGCCACCCCCTCACCTGCTCTGCCGTGTGCTGGAGCCGGGCCACCCCCTCACCTGCTCTGCGGTGTGCGGGAGCCGGGTCACGCACAGGCTCCCTCCGGCCCACCCCCTCACCTGCTCTGCGGTGTGCGGGAGCCGGGTCACGCACAGGCTCCCTCCGGCCCACCCCCTCACCTGCTCTGCCATGTGCGGGAGCCGGGTCACGCACAGGCTCCCTCCGGGCCCTCCCCTCACCTGCTCTGCAGACTCGCAGGACGGGGGCCTGTCTTCCTGCAGCAAGGCCAGCTGCAGCGGCGAGCTGCCCCTGGAGCTGGGGCCCGGGCGCCCTCCGCTCTGCGTCTCCCAGCTCTGCCCAGCTCCCCGCTGGGTGGTGACTGGAGGCGGTGGTTCCACGTCTGGAGCTGCTCCTGGTACTGAGGGTGGCATTTCAGAAGGGCCTGTTGCTCCCAAATGCAGGTCTGGGGAGAACGATGGTGCCAACAGAGGGCACACGGAGGGGTCAGGCAGCACAATGGTTAGGAGAGTCTCCGCGTAAGGTGAAGGCACATCTGGGAAAGGCGGACCGTGCCCCCATGCGGCCACGGTGGGCAGGGGAAACGCTGGCACGAGGTAAGGGGCCTGGCTGGGAGCCGCCGCCGCCGCCGGGAACGCCAGGGCGGGGGCGTGGAGAGGGGAGGCAGGGAACAGGCACCAGGGCCGTGCGTCCTGGACGTCCGCTCTGAAGGGGGGGCAGCAGGCGTCCTCCGCACACTGGCCGCCCGGGGGCTCCGGCAGCTTCTTCCGCCTGTGCTTCCCCTTCTTGCCCCCAGGAGACCTGGCCCGCCCGGGAGAGGATGCGCCTGCGGACAGAGGGGTGCCGTGAGGAACCCCCGGAGAGAACCCTGCGCAGGCCCCTCAGCCGGAAGCGCTGCTCCAGAACGAACTGCCCCAGCGCCTGCTCGGTCCTCCCCCGTCCCCACGCCCTCCCACACGGACACGGCTGTAAACGGAGGCCGTGGGCCAATGGAGGGTTTTAAAGGCCGGCTACCTTGACCACCTGCGCACGCGGCGCTGCCTCCGCCTCCGTGCTGCAGGCAGGAGCTGTAGGGCGAGGCCAGCACCTTCTCCCGGAACCTGTCCACGTAGTCCTGCTCCGCCCTGTGCGTGTGCGCCCACAGCACGGCCTTGGTGAGCCCCACGCGCGGGAACGCCTCTGCGGCCAGCGGGGCAAGCGGGGCCGGCTGGGGGCCGGGCGCCCAGGGCTCGCAGGCGGGGGCGGCGTCCTCGGCGGCGGGAGTCGGTTCTGCTGAGGTGGGAGGAGAGAGGTTAATGGTAATTGCTACCAACTATTTGCATTCATTTATTTTCACCAATTTAATGACCTTTTGGTAAGTTTTACAAATGTTACAATAGCTGGAACATAAAAAACATCATCAACTAGCACGTACTGTTATTTTTTCTGCCTGTCTTTACACTCTGCACGCCTGTGTAAGTGCTTTACAGCACTGTAACACTCCATGTGTGGTCTTATAGATTAGCTAGAGGCCCGGTGCACACACGTCGTGCCCTGGGGTGTGTGTGTGTGTGTGTGTGTGTGTCCTCAGCCCGGCCTGAGCCCTCTCGCAGTCCGGGGCTCTCACAGTCCAGAACCCCTCACTCCTTACCGCCCGCCTGCAGTGGAGGTGGGAGAGGCTCCCTCCACCGCCACTGCCCTCGCCAGCCATGAGCCCGGCTTCTGGCTGAGCAGCGCTCCCCCTGTGGGAGCACACTGACCACCAGGGGGCAGCTCCTGCATTGAGCGTCTGCCCCCTGGTGGTCAGTGCACATCATAGCGACTGGTCGTTCTGCCGGTCATTCCACCGTTCGGTCAATTTGCATATTAGGGTTTTATTATATAGGATTAAAATCTTGCTTTTATTGTAAATATCTTTTTATCTCCCTGAACTCTTCAAAATGTTTCTTTTTTACCCTTTAGTTTTTAATCTGCAATGTATTCACACGGTTTAAAAATGAACAGGCTATCTTTAGCTCATTAGCAACGCCACCTAATCCCACAGCAGTTCCGTCTCCGGTCTTTCCCACCAACCACAGCCTGCCTGCCAGGACTGCGCTCTCCACCTCCAAGGGGCGTGAGCTCCAAGGAGCTAACTCTCTGCAGCGGACTAAGGACAGGCAGTGTACACGGCAAGCTCAGCATGTGCTGACTGACACACCACGCAACTAGCAAAGATGAATTAGAGCTCATCCGAAAACCTGATTTAACACGTCACCATTTCTTCACCCACCAAATTGTTATGAGTAATAAAAAAGTCAAAAGAATAGGAGGCCATAAAAAGGAATAAGAAGACATCATCCAAGTCACTTACCAAGTCATTATACTGTTAAATAAGGAGCGTGATCAGACCCACACGGAACTTCCTGCACATACATATGATCCATTTAGGCCAACTACAGTCCATGTTTGAAACCTTCTTTCCAGGTCAAACAACGTGGCCTAAGCTGCATTAGTAATTCTAGTTGAGGGACGTAAGAAATACAGCCCAAAATCTATGTACACAGATAACCAGCATGAACACGACGCCTCCAGAAGTTGAGAAGCTGCTGCTAAATAAACGGTACGAACGACTTTCTCTCAGTAGCCTATCCGCGTGGTGTATCTGAGGTCAAAGGTGATGTGGTACCTGGCTCCGGGGGCGGGGCGTGGGCCATGGTGCTGCTGTAGCTGCCCTGGCTGATGCCGGAGCCCAGGCTCGGCGCCCTGGCCAAGGTCCGCGCAGCTCCGCCCTTGGCACCGGCGGCCGGTCGGTGAGCTGGCACTTCTGGTGCAGGGATGGATGGGATCCGAGACGCGGCTGGGGAGGCGAGAGAGACTGACAGTGCAAAGAAAAACTCCCGACAGGAAATGCATGTTAAAGACCAAGTGGCTTCCAGACATTTATAACGTGAATAACCTCCGGGCCATAAAGAGGACCAGAAACTCGGGTCGTTTGTGATTGCGATGAAATAATGGAAGTTGGGAAATTAGAGAGAAACAGAGAGTAGGGGTGGCTTTGCCGTAACTTTTTATCCAACTACGAAGGGCATTCCTGCTACCTGGCCAGGCGTGGGCATCGTCGGCCTTGTGGGTCTGTCCGTCTTCTGAGGACGAAGGCGTATTCGTGCCGGAGATACACTTTCTCTTCAAAGCTGGAATGCTGCAGCTCTGCAGGTATCTGCAAGGACGGAACGAGGGACAGACTGAGGGCGCGATCCCTACCTGACCCCTGATGGCCTCTCCCTCTGCTTCTCTCGCACCACTTCTGTTGGGAAACAGCGTACTTTCTTTTATTTATTCGTGTACTGAGTACAGCTGACGTGCAACACTGCGTACATTTACGGTGTCCAGAGTGTACTGTGACCTGTTTACAAAAGGCCACGTTATTGCCTGCGTAGAGCTATTTATCACCTCCCACCACAGGGTGCGATGTTACTGTGTGTCCACCACACTGTTCATCACATCTCTACGGCTTATTTACACCCATAAGTCTGTGCCCTCAAACACCACCAATCACCCCCCACCCACCCCGGGTAACCCTCACTTCATCGATTCAAGCTCCGCACGTAAGTGCTCTCACACAGCACGAGGCTTCCTGTGGCTTCCCTTGGTGCATCCCGGGCTGAAGGCCCCCATGTTGCTGCAGGAGGGGGGACACCTTCCTTCCTCGTGGCTGAGTAACACCCTGTGCACAGACCACGTTTTAATTCACCTGCTGACGGGCATGCGGGTTGTTTCCGTATCTGGGCTGTCATGACAACGCTGCGATCCACCTGGGAGCGCAGACGTCAGGCCGAACCCTGTTCCCTGTCCTCTGGGTGCAGAGCCAGGAGGCGAGTGCTGAATCGTGTGACAGACGTTAACTTCTGATGAGCTCCCCACCGTGGTTGGACTGACCCACGTTCCCACCGGCCATGTGGACGTTTCCTTCCCACGTCCTGCTTCTCGTCTCCGGGATCTAACGGTGTGAGGTGCCATCTCATTGTTGTGGCTCTGATTTGCATTTCCACGGGGATTAGTGATGCTGAGCATCACTTCATGTGCTTGTTGGCCATTCACGTATCCTCTTTGGAGAAATGTCTATTTAGTTCTGCCCGTTTCAAACTCAGGTTGTTTTTGTTGTTGCCGAGTTCTTTACACTTTTCTGACCCTCGCCTCTTAGTGGCACAGGCTTACAGCAGCCCGCCCGTTCCGGGGGCCAGCTTCCCGTTGGGTTGTTTCTCTGACGTGCCTGCAGGAGCTCTGGCGTTGGATGTCGTTCCACTTGGTATTTGCTGCTGTCCACGCTTTTGGCGTCACAGTAAAAAAACAATCACTGCCACGCACAGTGGGAAACATGGTACTTTCTTTTATTTATTCATGTATTGAGTACTTCTTTTCCGACTTGGTATCACTGAGCTTCTTCCCCGTTTTCTCCCAGTTTAATGGCATGAGGTCTTATATTTACGTGTTTGGCCCATTTGGAGTTAATTTTTCTGAGTGGTATGAGACAGGGTCCCCTCTCATTGCTCTGCATGTGTTTCTCCAATTTCCCCGGCAGTTTGTTGAAGGAACTTTGCTTTTTCTGTCGGGTACTCTCGGCTCCCTGTCAGATATTAACTGAACACACATACACACCAGGATTTAACTCCAGGCTCTTTATTCTGTCCCATTGGTTGACGTATCTGTCTGCGTGCCCGCGTCACACTGTTTTTACGACGGTAAGTTTGTAGTATAGTTTGAAATGTGGACGTGTGATACCCCTGGATGTCTTTTTTCCCCTCAGAATTGCTTTGGCTATAAGGTGTCTTCTGTGACTCCACAAAAATTTTAGGATTGTTTCTTCAATTTCTGGAAAGAATGCCTCTGTGGGGATTGCACTGAATCTGCAGATAGCTGTGGGTAGTATGGCCGGTTAACAGTATTAATTTTTCCTACCCAGGAACTAGGGGTGTCTTCCCATTTGCTGGTGCCCCCAATTTCTTTCAGCAAAGTCTTATAGTTCTCACTGTACAGATCTTCCACTTCCTTGGTTAAATTTATTCCTAAGTATTTTATTGTTTTGATGCTATTCTTTCTTTTTCACGTGCTTTGTCATTAGTAAAAAGGAAAGCAACTGATTTCTACATGTTGATTTTGTATCCACAACTTTCCTGACACTGTAATTCAACCACTTCCTGACTCTGGATTTCCTACAGACAAGTTCATATCACAGCTAACAGCAACAATGTCAGCCTTCTTTTCCCACTTGGATGTCTTTTATTTTGTCGTCTTGCCTAATTGCTTTAGCTAGGACTTCCAGTGTTATATGGACTGTTGTTACTGATCTTAGAGAGAACACTTTCAATTTTTCTCCAACGAGTATGTTAGCTGTGCGTTGTTGTATATGGCCTTTACTATGTTAAGGTATGTTCCTTCTATACCCAATCTGTTAAGGGTTTTTATTATAAAAGGATATTGTATTTTTCAAATGCTTTTTCTGCAATCCAGGGATAAATTCCACTTGGTCATAGGATATAATCGTTTTAATGTATTGTTTAATTAGCTAATATTTGGTTGAGAATTTTTGCATCGATATTCATCAAGGATATTGGTCTACAGTTTTCTTTCCCTGTGGTACCCTTCTCTCTTTTGGTATCCAAGTAATGCTGACTGCCTCTTCCTGGAGTACCCATCATCTCAGGTGGGCTTTCTGCATGGGATCCGATGGCGCTCAGAGGGTTTCTGCACTTTTAAAAAAATCCGAGTTCTCTCTTTCCTTCAACCTTAATCACTGCTAGATTCCCATCTTGCACCTCATTAACCATTTCTTCCATCTGACCTGCTACATTTCCAATGCCTGCTTTCTCTCATTTATTGAATTCTTCAGTTCCAGAGTTAGCTTGGTTATTTTTTAGAATTTTAATCTCTTTGGTAAAGTCTTCCTTCTATCTTTAACTTCATTCCTGGTCATGGCACTGCCCTTCTGAGCTCTCTTGCGGCTTGCTGAATTTCTTCCTAACAGCTACTTTGAATTCTTCACCATTTCGATGCCTTTCGGGTGGAGTTGGCTGCTGGAAATTGCTATTTCCTTTCTGTGATCCTGCACTGCGTGCTTTCCATGGTGTCTGATGAAAAGTGCATCCGCCGCTGCATCTGGAGTAGCGACACCTTGCTATGGAGACAAGGCCTGGTGTGGTTCACAGCTCAACAGGTTGGTAATGAGACGCTGCCTCTCACTGTCCACAGGGGGGACAGGGTGATGTGTTCGGTCTGTCTTACCTGAGCTAAGGTTGAGAGTACATGCATTTTTAAAAAGCTGCCAAGAGAAAAAGCAAGCACGGTGGCAGAGTGGGGAGAACTGTGTGCTCAGCACGTGGGGCTTCAGTGAGCCTGCCCGACAGATCCTCCAGCTGGGCGGGGGCCCCAGAGGCTCGGGGCAGAACTCCTGCCAGAATGCTGGGCCCTTTCCTTCAGTTCTCTCTCCTGCCTACCCGCCACGGCGTTCCCTACCTCCCCCCCGCCCCCGTCACTGTGGTCTCTCCTCACAGCGCAGAGGTCCCTTCAGCTGCAGCCCCACGGCTGGGCCGCCCCCCTCCCCACCTTCACCCTCCAAATCCTCTGCCACAAAGCTCACGCCTGCCCATGGCGCTCCCTCTCGCTGCCACGCCCGCGGTCCACGCCGCCTCCCAGGTGCACAGGTGGGTGGATCTCTCGGTGTCCCGGTCTGCTGTGCACGGCACTTTTTACGGTGATGGATGTCCGGTTAGTTGGAAATTGAAGGAGAGAGAAAAAAACAACTCACGCTCCCAAGCTGCTGACCTTGGACTTGCTTTTTGACGGAGTCCTCCCCGGCCATCCAGCCTCAATCACCGGATGGCTACCTCCCTTGCCCACCGTCGTGAACTGATCTTCAGATCTTGCATCCTCTACCTTTGACAAGCGCAGGCCTTGTCTTCTCAACCATTCCTTCAAAACAAGGAATGCACCTTCCAATTGTCTGCATCCCCTGGAATGCTGAGCATATCCTGGACTGCATGTAACAGGCAGGCCATAGGCATCTACTGATTTATAGGGAAAATCAAGACGACAGCTATTAACCATTACATAAGGGCTCCAGGGACAATGCAGCTTTTGGAAAAACATGGTTCTCAAAACGCGTGCTTCATACCTGATAACACTGTCGATGCAGCTGATCTGCTGGTAGGATTGGCTACGCTGATCTTTCCTCAAACCCTGACAAGACTCGGCGTGCACGCTGCTATTTCTCAAGGCCTGCACGGAAGAAGAGGCCTTCTGCTCACCTAAAAGAGAATGGGGTAAGTACAATTAAAAGGACATTGTTTTTAGGACATATACTTACTCAGCGAAATTAAATCGCAGTAATTTAGAACAAATATATTCAGTAGCATATTATTATGCAGCTGTTAACAATGAGCGCAGGTCTAAATGCACTGACACAGACAGGGACCACATAGGATTGCACGAAGGACTGCAGTGTGCCATTGTTGGGTTCATCTGTCGCAGCCTACGCTGTCTTGGGCTCCCTCTACATTTTGGGGTGGGATGAGGTGTACAGATCTATGGTTTTTAACAAAAGACTCTGTGTACCCACCACCAGAGTAACAAACCGAACGTTTCCATCACGCCAACATCTCCCTCCCACTGCTCTTTTATAGTCAATTCCTTCCCCAACGTTAACAAATACTGACGTTTTCCGAATGGAAACATACAGTATGTAATCTTTGGTTCTGGCTTCCTTCATTTACAAAATGCACTGAAGACCCTGTGTGTGTGAACTAAGCCCACTCCTGCGTGTTGGGAGTGGTATTCCATCATGTGGGTGTGCCACCGGTCACCCGTTCACCTGTGAAATGGCATCTATGTTGCTTCCTAGTGTCTGCAAGCGTGAATAAAGTGTGATAAACATGACCTTGAGTTTTTATTTCACTTGTGTGAACGACTAAGAAGGAACTGCTGGATGATATGGTAAGAGTATGTTTAACTTTCTAAGAAACAGCCTAATTTTTCCAAAGTGGCTGTACACTTTTTTTCATCACCTTCAGGAATATGTGAGTTTCAGTTACTTTGAAATCTTGCCAGAATTCGGTATTGTCAGTTTTTTCTTTGAATTTTAGCCTTTCCAATACGTGTGTGATGGTATTTCAAACAGTTTTAATTTCCTAATGACAGATTGAGCATTTTCTTTTCATGTATTATTTGACATCTGTGTAACACCTGGAAAACGGTTAGGCTCTCTTGATAATTTTAAATTGTGTTATCTTCTTATTGCTGAATTTTTAAAAATATATTTTATTGATTTCTTACAGAGAGGAAGGGAGAGGGATAGAGAGTTAGAAACATCGATGAAAGAGAAACATCGATCAGCTGCCTCCTGCACACCCCCTACGGGGAATGTGCCTGCAACCAAGGTCCATGCCCTTGACCGGAATCGAACCTGGGACCCTTGAGTCCCCAGGCCGATGCTTTATCCACTGAGCCAAACCGGTTAGGGTCTTATTGCTGAATTTTTGAGAGTTCTTTATATATTCTGGATAAAAACTATTTCATACAGAATTTGCAAATATTTTGTCTTTTCACCATCTTACTGATGTCTTACCAAAGTCTTTCAAAGGGAAGTTTTTTATCTTGATAAAGTCCAATTTTTCTTGATGACTATTCCACATGCCCTTGAGAAAAACATGCTCGATTGAAGTGTTCCACTGATGTCAGTGAGGCCAATCCTGTTGACAGCTGTCACGAATCTTTGCCAATTTTCTGCTTGTTTCACTAACTCCAGAGAGAGGTATGTCGCGTGTTCCAGCTATCACTGTGAACCTGTTTCTTCTTGAAGCTTTTATCGGTGTTTGCTTCCCGCATCTTGAAGCTCTCAAGTTCGGTGCAGACGTATGTACATTGTTACACGTTCAGAGAATCGACCCCAGGCTGTGCCATTCCCCCCGAAGCCCTGCTCCTGCTCCTGCCTCCTCGTCCATTCTGCCTGACCTGGATGCAGCTCCCCGCTTTCTCCTGATCTTTAGCACAGCACACCTTCCCTAGCCTTTTGTTTGTAACCGGATTTTATTCTGAAGGATGGATTCTTATAGGCGACATATAGCTGCATCTTCCTTTTTCCTCTAATTTGATCACTCCCATCTTTTAACCTATACTGAGGTCACAGTTAGTGTGATTACTGATATAGCTGGACTAATAGAAACCATCTTGCTAGCTGTTTTCCATTTGTTCCAACTGGGTTTATCACTGTGTCTTTTAACCTCCTTTTTATGCCTCATGTTGGGTGTTTTAAGTTCTATTTTATTGTGGGGAGCGGCTACAGTGTTTGGACAGGTTCAAGCCTCGGACTAATGAGAGGGCACAATCCTCATGGCCACGTGCAAGTCCCAGCTTGGAGGGCAAAGCCCTCCCAGAACAATTATGGCCAAAAACTATAGTTGTCAGCTTGAACCTACGGTCCGAACACGTGGCCCCACAGGCCTGAGTGACGTGGGCTTGATAGAGTTCAGGTGCGTGTAGTTGAGTAGGAACGTTGTAAACATCTTAACCACGCCCTTCCTTTGCCTCCTGGCATCGGCTATAAAATAAAGACACGGCTTGTAGTCTGTGGCGCTGTCGCTCGCTCTCCCTCAGAAAGGACAGTGTCCCACCCAGACCCAGCTTTCTTCTCTTGTCTGTCTTTTCTCCATCCTTCCCCGCCCCCACTCAGGGTCACCGGACCTGGCTGAGCTGGCGCGGCACAGAGGCGCCCACGTGGGGCTGAGGATGCCGTGGCCGTGCGGCTCGCCACATTTTATCTCCTCTGCTGACATCATTTCTACTTCGTTAAAAACTTTTTGTAATAACTGTCCTGAAGTCCGCAACGTATCTCATTAAGGATTCAGTTTCTACCTCCAAATGACACGCTACGTCAGGGGCACTTGAAGGACTGACGATGGCATATTCCAGTGCCTCCGTGTTTCCACATGAACCACAAATGCAGAACTCGGTGTCTGTTTCAGTCAGCTGCCGTTTAGAACAATTAAAAATAAGTGAAAAGTAGAACTGATTTTACCTCCATTTATTCCATTTCCAGTGCTTTTCTTTACTTTGTATGGATTTGAGTCCTAAGTCTGTATTGTATTTCTTTTACCTGTAGAAATTCCTTTAGCATTCCTTACAGAGTAAATCTGCTGGTAATAAATTCCCAGTTTTTGTTTGAGAAAATCTTTATATCTCCCTCATTTCTGAAAGAGAGTTTCCAGCAGGTGTAAAATTCTACATTGACAGTTTTTTCTTTGAAGACTCTATTGTCTTCTGGGTGCACGGTTTCTGAAGTGTCTGCTGTGATTCTGACCTTTGTTCTCTGGACATCATCTGTGTTTTCCTCTGGCTGCCTGACAAGACGCGGCGTGCGCACTGCTACATATCTCATTAAGGATTCAGTTTCTACCTCCAAATGACACGCTACGTCAGGGGCACTTGAAGGACTGAGGATGGCATATCCCAGTGCCTCTGTGTTTCCACATGAACCACAAATGCAGAGCTCGGTTTCTGTTTCAGTCTAGACAGTCTTCCTTTTCAGCAGTTTGACTAGGAAACGCTCCAGGGGGTGGTGTTTTCATTTGTGGTGGGTGTTTTTTTCTTTTTTTGGTGTTTCCACTACTTAATGTTCTTTGGATTTGTGGAAAACCTTGGCCATTATTTCTTCAAGTATTTCTTTTTTTAAAAAAATATATTTTATTGATTTTTTTACAGAGAGAAAGGGAGAGAGATAGAGAGTTAGAAACATCGATGAGAGAGGAACATCGATCAGCTGCCTCCTGCACACCTCCTATTGGGGATGCGCCTGCAACCAAGGTACATGCCCTTGACCGGAATCGAACCTGGGACCTTTCAGTCCACAGGCCGATGCTCTATCCACTGAGCCAAACTGGTTAGGAAAGACATCAGTTAGGGCTCTTCAAGTATTTCTTGTGAGATTCTAATTATTCATCTGATAGAACACTGGATATTGTCCCACAATTCTGAAGATGCTCTAGTCTGTATTTTATTTCTCGCTGCGTTTCAGTCTGTGTGGTTTCTATTTATCCACCTTCCAGTTTTCGGCTCCTTTTCTCAACCGAGTGCCCGTCCCAGGCAGACACTTCTCTGTCTAGCACTCCTAGCACTGCCACTTGATGGCTGACGCTCCAGCGCCATGCTGTGCTTACCCAGGGAGTCCTGCACGCTGCCTACTGGGTCCACTAAAGCCTTCAATGTGTTCTTCATCGTTATTTTAAGTTCCCCGTCCGTGTGTCCCAGCACCTGTGTCATCTCTGACTCTTAATCTGATGATTGCCTTGTCTCTTGGGAGTTTTTGCTTTTCCATATGCTTTACCGTTTGTTGAAAGCGGACCATCGTTCTTTTTTGATGGAAACGACAGCAGAGACTGGGCACGCGTTCTCCTGCTAGACCTGTTTGAGTTCATCTTGTTAAGGTTTAGGCCAGGGGGAAGGTGGGCGTTGCCATGGTTTTGCTCGATGTCCTAGGTTTCAAATTCCTCTGAAGACACGCGGTGCTCCAGGTGGGGCTGTTGGACAGCCTTCTTTCCAGCGTTTGCTCCACGGTTCGCTTTTGGTCTTCCCTTTGCATCGCGCCCCAGAGGACGTCTGTCTCTGCCAGCTACCCGCCTCAGTGACCCAGTGACCGGCCCCCAGGGCCTGCGCCCCTCCCCTGCAGGAGTGGGTGTCTCCTTCGGTCAGGCCTGCTGGCTGTCCTGTCACCTCAGCACTGACAGGTTCAAGAAAGACCATGAGCCTGACAGGTGGTGCTCAGTGGTTGAGCGTCGACCCATCATGAACCAAGAGGTAGCCAGTTTGATTCCCGGTCAGGGATTATGTCCAGGTTGTGGGCTCCATCGCTGGAGGGGGTTGCAGGAGGCAGCCAATCATGATGTTTCTCTCTCACTGATGTTTCCACCTTTCTATCCCTCTCATTTCCTCTCTAAAAATCAATAAAAACATTTCAAAAAAAGAAGGACAGACCACGCGCTTGCTGTCCGTCTGGCTTCCTTCCTCTGCATTTGGAACGAAGCTCATCCCGGCTCTCCCTGAGCGGAGCCAACGCCGCTCTCTCTCAATCACTTCCATTTACAGATCGTCTGTTTTCACTCAGGCATCGCATCCGCCCGAAGAGGGACGTTCAATGTCCCTAATTTCCCCAATTACTGCGCTGGCACTGGCTTCAGTCCACGTAGCTGATGAAGGGGCTTTATATCTCTTCGTTGCTCCTTGCCCTTCCATATTAAGTTCTAAAATTTCCCTTCTTGTTGTGCTTTAAAGTGTAACCTGCCCTTGTAAGGAAGGTAAAAACAAAAACTTGAAACCCAACGTTCCTGTTGGCTCTAGCACCCTGTACATAAAGCACGCAGTAATCATTTAGTGTTTCCTTGGTGTGTATCACCACTCAATTTCTAATATTTAAGATGTAACATTTTATTCTTAAGTTGCATACTTATTTCTCTTGAGTAAAGAGCGCTAGATTTTTTTCACTAGGTTCTTTCAACTTGTAGGTTTTAAACGTTAATAAAATCAAGATGCCAGCCAGTGTGGCTCAATGGTTGAGCATCAACCTATGAACCAGGTCACCCGTGCCTGGGTTCTGTACTTGAGCCACAGTAGGGGGCATGCAGGAGGCAACTAATCAATGATTCTCTCTCATCACTGATGTTTCTCTCTCTCTCCCTCTCCCTTCCTCTCTGAAATCAATTAAAAATATATATATGTATTTATATAAAACATTCAAGTAACATGCATTCTCCCAAGTCATACCAAATGGCAACAGATTTTCCTTCCCCGCAAAATCACATCCTATGTGTGTCAGAGTCACGTGTAGCACAAACATAAGGAGTAGGTAAGTTTCAGTGTCTAAAATAGCAGCATAGACACCAGTTAGTACAGCTTAAACTTATCCAGTGATAAGGACGGCAGACTGAGGTCTGCTGAAATATTCGGCCTCCAAACAACCAGTCCCGATGCTACCAGACGCCGAGTAAAGCGAAGCAGGAGGGAGAAGCGTTTCCACTCGGAGAAAACACAGAGGTCAGGACACCCAGCTGTGGCACCAGCACGCGGCCCCGGCCGGGGCAGCCCGAGGGGCACTGACTGGACCAGGTGACCAAGGAAACAGTCCCAGATTGAGATTTCACGCCGACCCAAAGATCTCTCTCTGCCGAGACATGGCATCATGATCCGCATCAAGAAAGATGTTTAAGACGAACTCTCCCGTAGAGAGGAAACCTGATAGTTTCAAGGGACAGGAAACGCTGTTCCTTCTCCTGGCGCCCCGACATCTACAGGAGGAGAGAGCCTCCGCCAGGGGAAGGCGACACTGAGGGACGGGCTTGCGAACGCCGAGGGCAGCCTCTGGGCGCCGGGGGTGTCGCGGCAGGAGCAGGGGTCTGCCGTTTTGTTGTGGAGCTCGTGTCAAGTCCTAAAATACACCAGCTATTCCCACGGACCTTGGGGACAATGTCACCTCTCCTCTAAGACAGCCACATCCGACAGTGACAGACCATTAATCACATTTAGGTGCCCAACATCTGTAACGACTCCCAAAACTCTATTACTATTCAGGGAGAAAGACAAAGGGAGCGTGAGCTAATTAAAAAGTCAGTATAACTTGATGTCTACATTATTGGGCTTTCCTCTCCACATACGGAAGTGGGTAAAATTTTCAAAATAATCCAATTATCACAACTAAGCCGCTTCCCGTGGAGCAGTGCTCACCTGTATGTGAGAAAGGACACGGCAGGAAAAATGCCACGTTTTTCATTCAACTCACGTCTGAGCATTCGCCACTTGTTTGCAACGACAGGGAGGCATGAGTGTTTCTGCAATGTCTTCTGAAACGGACGCCGGCTGGCAGAGCTCACGGGGGAACCTGGATGTGCTGGTGTGGCAGACACACCGGCTCTGGAGTGGCGTGTGCCGTCACTCCTGCTGGCCCGCTCAGCTCTCAGTCCAGCCCCTGCTGCTGCCGTTGCCACCACCGTTACGACGGACCAGTGGCTACGGAGAGCGGCAGCAGGCGCGCGGTTCGGTCCTCACACCCCCCCGTCCACGCAGAGGCCAGATGTGGGGGCGGCGGGGCCCCCTGACTCACCACTGGGCCGTCCTGCGAGCGTCCCCACCGCCGGCTTGCTGGGTGATGTGGTCATTGACTCGATGTACAGCTGCTGCCCCAGGGTTTTAATTCTGTTTACACTGGCACAGACCTGCTGCAAAGTCAGCTGAGGGAAAAGAATGACATACAGCTCAGATCTTGTCACACGAACATCCCAAGATTCACGCACAGAACACGTTAGCCTTCTGGTTCTCCGAACACGCGCAGATGAAAAGCACAGGAAGTGCCTGTACTCCGTCCCCGCGTAACGCACATCTGCTCACAAGAGGCTGGTGTGCAGAAAGCACACTATTAACGCAACGACCGCCTTCCAAACGGATGGTTTCCTTTTAGTTTCCCCGGCCCGGGAGGGTGAGAATGGCCGCCAGCAGGCGGGGCTGCAGGTCCAGGGGGCCCTGAGCATCACGGGCGCCGCCCACTCACCGGCTCCTTCTGGGCGTCCTCCGCCCCCGGCCCGCTGGACTCGCCCGAGGAGGCCACGCTGACCTGCTGCTCCTGCGACCCGCTGCTCCCCAGGCTGCCGTAGCCACTGGAGGCACCCCCATGGACCGGCTGCAAGGACACGGGTGCGATTTGGGGGTTACTATCTTGTGGGGGGGGGGGGGATGCAGCATGACCCACTCAGAGCTTACCTAAAGTCATCAGAAAATTAAGACTAATATTTCTGAAACCCTAAATTGGGTTTGTGAGGGTTGATGCTTTTAACCCTATGTCTGACATGAAAGACAACCCCCTCATTTCAGTAATTTTCAAGGGCAAAGTCTAGTTTTTAATCTAAGTGGGTATTTCTGGAACGAAAAATATTTTTTAAAGCCATAGTATAATTTTCCTAAATATGAAAATGACTTGTTCTTTATGCTGAGTTTAGACCAGAGAGAACAAATGAAATACACACCACAGTCCCCCTCGGATGTGACGGGCGCTTTACGGGCCTGGAGCGTTTATCAACCAGCAGTTTTTCCTACTTTTGCCTCAAAACCACCAGATACTGAGAGGCCGGGCTCGCCCCACCTCTGAAATGGGAACTGTCCTAAAAAACCCCAAACCCAAGGCTGTGGAGCTTGGAACACAAAAATAATTCTCTCATTCAGAAATGACTTCTCTGTCTCACCGCTCACTGTGACTCAGTTTTGTTGTCTTAAAATGAGTTTTTACAAAATATTCTGTGTACTTAACATAGAAAATAATAAAGTTTCCTTTAAAAACAAAAAAGAGGAAGAAACATTTCTGGAATGCAGAGGGTAAGGATCTTTCTCCGGAGCTTATTTTTGGGAAGTGACTTTACTCGACAGAATATTAAAATAACACAGTTATGGGAATTTTATGTTCATTTTTTAAATCTCCCCCATTTTACCTGTGACAGAAGTTTGTGAATTTGTTCCTGTAATTCTGTTACGTCTTTGTCATTATTGTCCATCTTGTTTATTCTGGCAGCAAAAACATCCTCGTTCAGTGGACTCCTACAAAATAGCACATGAAAGACTGAGTCAGGCAATTTAAAATTCATTTACAGCCCGGCTGGCATGGCTCAGTGGCTGAGCATCGACCTATGAAACAGGAGGTCACGGTTCGATCCCCTCTGTGGGGGGTGCAGGAGGCAGCCAATCAATGATTCTCTCTCACCATTGATGTTTCTATCTCTCTCTCCCTCTCCTTTCCACTCTGAAATCAATAAAAATATATTTTAAAATAATAAAAATAATAAAATTCATTTACAATGAAGTCTAAAGTGATTTTAAATATTCAAATAATAAACCTATGCTTTTACAAAGCAACTCTTTGATCCCAAATACAGAAAATATGAAGCTCAATTCTGTTCACGGAGGTGGAGAAAGCACTGATGGATGAACGAGAGGCCAGGCCTCTCCCGTCCCTAGCGGCAGTCCCGCTCGGCTGCGGGCGCTGTCTGAAGACTAGACAACCTCGATCAGGACACGGAACCCCCTTAGCCACGGGAATGCATTCACAACTGCTGGTCTCACAGATCCACATTAACCGAGGAACCTACTGCCGGAATTGTAAGACCCTGAGATTGCCAAACACTAATGTTTGAAGCACCTAACTTAAGCTCTGCAATCGAGGTGACTGCGACACACCCCGTGGTGAAACGCGGCTGTCACAGTCCCTTCGCGGGGCTTATGCTCCCATTCTGCCCGAGTACAGCGAGGGGCCGGCAAGGCCACAGGAGGACCGAAGAGAGGGGCTGCCTGGCAGGTCGCTGGGCCTTCTGAGTGCCAGGAACCGTGCTGCTTCACCACGCACAGCAGGACAGCTGCCTCCTCCAGCCCCGTGACGCGCCCGGCACTGTGCCAAGCGCTCCACCGAGGATCACCGCCTCCGCCCGAGGCGGCCACTGCGCCAGGTCACCAGCTGCGTGGCCAAGTGCGAAAGGCACTGCCTCCCCGCACGATGAAGTGAGGCCTCATTTCCACGCTTAACAGACATCCAAGCAGGGAAACCGATGGCCCAGCCCAGGAACTACAGGCCCAGTGTAAATGGACCAGGAAGGCACGGGACTGGGAGCACCTGAGGCTCCGACACTGGCCAGGCCGGCCTAGGTCCACGTCACAGATCCTGGCCCAGCACAGGCCTGAGTCAGCCATGCTGGCGGGAAGGTCAGTATTACAGAGTCTAATGTTTAAAAATAAAGACTTAATAAAATAGACACCAGTAAGTGGAATTTGACAGCAGAAGCTGATAGAGAAAGTTTTATTTGCTCACTAAGCAGAACTTTAAAATTCTGAAAAGGCAAAAATAATAATAATAATAATAATGATAATCTTACCCATAAGCCCATTACCCCACACACAACCAAAAAGTACATTTTATTTCCTTCTCATCTTGTCACATTTCATGGTTAGTGTGTGTGTTTTAGATGTAATCATAGGGTATAAATAACTTTATATACTTTTTACATCTAACATATCAACTTCCCATGTTCTATAATCTCTGTAAAAATTTTTCTTGACCAATATAACATGTCAAGGAGATACTCCAGTTTAATTAACGACAGACATTTGAGCTGCTCTAAGTTGGCCATTATGATTGAGTTGCAAACACATCTTTTCTTTCTGTTTAGCCACGACTCCCTGGAACAGTCCCAGAGGGCAGCATCGCCGGGAGGGGCCGAAAGCACTGGGAATCCGCCCTCAGGCCGTGCTGCCCGCCTGCCCGCCGCCAAGGGGAGGAAGTGGAGGAAGGAATAGGACCCGGCAAGAAAGAGTTTCTAGAAAACGTGGAAGCGGGTGCACTCACGTCCGCACTTTGTGCCGGCCCATGACGAAGGCCACCTTCCGGCTCCACGGGTCCACGAAGCCGGACCAGCTGGAGTCCAGGGTGACGTAGTGGCCGTTGTGGGTGCAGAAGCGGACGGGGCGGTGCTCAAAGGGGCCGTGGCCCGCGAACCGCAGCACTGCAACGCAAGAGGGCGGAGAGGGACTTACACGACGACAACCGTCACCGCTGGGCAGTTCCGCATCAACGTGCAGAACGCCAAGGGAGGAAGAAGGAGTGTTAGCAGTGTCAGCACACCGCTTACCAGGTGAAAGGAAAGGGTCAGCTCTAATAAGAAACGAGAGGAAAGTGAGGTCCAGGATGAAGAATCTCCGCCCTGAGCCGCAGCCTCACCTTTCTGGTGGACGGCGACCATCAGAGCGCGGTCTTCTGGGTGCAGGTGCGTGAGGATGGACGTGCCGACCAGGTCCTGCGGCAGGTACCCCAGCAAAGGCACGGCCCTGCGCAGACCGGCACAGGCACGGTTAGACGCGGTTACACTGAGCAAACACTCCTGCCCTTCGTTTTAAACAGGAGGCCATAGCTACATAAACTCTACGGGCAACAGTCACATGACCTAAGGGAGGTGGCCATCCGCATCGAAACCACGCGGGGGACCTGCTCACACAGACTGGCTCGCCGCAGGGGAACAGGGCAGAGTGGGGGGCGAGACCGGAATGTGTATATCTACAAGTTCCTCAGAGGTCCCCGAGGCCCTCCATTTACTGCCCCTGAAGTTTACACAGATCGCATCGTAACACAGGAAAACGCTCAGGATGCTGAAGGAAGCAAGCACGCTGGGACTCTGCACAGTATGACGACAATCACACAGAAACGCCGCCGCAAAGGCCATCCAAACAGATGCGTCCCAAGGCTCTCGAAAACGGCGAGACAGGACTCGCAGGTGACGTGGAAAGACCCGGCTCCACGCACTGTCCATGTGCACAAGGTCACACACGGTCTGAGGTGATAACACGTGAGCTATTTTCAAAAGATCCTTGTTATCCTGCGTTCCACAGATTGCATCATACAAAGTATCTCACCAATTACTATTATCTCAGGGTAACTGTAATGAAATAAACCCACTTGCAGGTGGTAAGATTTTTAAAAATCAACATTAACATCATAACCATGCCAAGTTTTTGACACTTTTGCTTCACACCTCCATGTGGTAAGAGGCTTGCTATCCAGGTTTTGAGATTTCATGAATAAGAAAAATATTTAAAATAAACTGGGGGAAAATGGAAGCACTAATCAGGGGTAACAATGTTTTATAATTTTTTCAAATAAAGATCTTAAAAAACAGCAATAAGCAACTACTATTCATTATCACTATTCTTTCAATAAAAAGCGTTATCTTAACACTTAAAAAAGTAGGAAGGACCTAAGTTCAAAATAAGTAACAATTCTTTAAATGAACTTAGTTTCATACACACACAAAACCTGTTCTGTTCTCTCCCCAGCCCCCCTTAAAAAAAGCCACGAGCCGGCTCGGGAGCGGCTGTGCAGTGGAAATGCCCTGGAGGAGTGCGGGGCCAGGGGCCCCCTATGAGTACACCCCACACGCGCGCCTGGCCGCTGGCCCCCAGGCTCACTGTCCTCCCGTGTAAACGGAACAATAACTGACTCGCCTAAAGCAGCTGGGGGCTCAAACATAACTTGTAACTGTGAGAAGTGTAACAGGCAAGGTATCTGTATTAAACATTTAGACCAAGCAGGTCACACGCGTGGCATTTAGACAAAAAAAATTCAATCTAACAAAAATCAAACAGATAATGGATAGATATCATATATGCAATGTAGGAACATGTGAGCATACCTATAAACCTTTTCATATTTGTATTTATTTCCAGAAGCAAATCTCTCTTAGGCTTAAAGAAGTACTTACCGCTCATCTATTTCAAGAAAAACACACCCTGGAGTGTGTGTTGTGGTGAAAATTCTTTTGTCCACCGGGATCCGAGGAGCTGGGAAAAAGAGGGACTCATTTAACGGCAAATGTCTAGTCATCCACTTAACGTGAAATCTCACTTAGGGGCCTGGCCTTTGAGCAGCCAGAGCTACATTAGATGGCAACGCTTTTCATTATTACTTACATCTTCTTCTCTTTCAAAAATAATTTTTAATTGATTTTAGAGGAAGGGAGAGAGGGAGGGGAGAGGGAGAGGGAGGGTGGAGGAGGAGGGGGAGGGGAGGGGGAGAGGGAGAAACAGACATCGATGTGAGAGAGAAACATTGATCAGTTGCCTCCCACATGCACCCTGACTGTGGAACAAACCCGAAACCTGGGTATGTGCTCTGATGGGAATCGAACCTGCAACCTTTTGGTGCACAGGACAATGCTCCAACCAACTGAACCAGGGCATCATCTATGTTTTAATTAGGTCAAATGTCATGCCCACCAAAGTTAACTTTATTTTATTTTTAAAATATATTTTATTGATTTTTTACAGGGAGGAAGGGAGAGGGATAGAGAGTTAGAAACATCGATGAGAGAGAAACATCGATCAGCTGCCTCCTGCACAACCCACTACTGGGGATGTGCCCGCAACCAAGGTACATGCCCTTGACCGGAATCGAACCCGGGACCCTTGAGTCCGCAGGCCGACGCTCTATCCACTGAGCCAGTCTGGCTAGGGCCAAAGTTAACTTAGACAGAGAAGTCTGTGTGCACTGACCAGCTTGTCACCGCAGATAATCTACTCGTCGAGCTGGAGCTCCTTCAGGTGCAGGAGCAGGCAGCTCGGGCCCTTTAGTTAGACGTAACTCAGCACACAGGACGACGGCCAGCAGGACAGGAGCGTTTTAAATTTGTGTAATAAAGCTGGTACGGTCAGGTCAGCCATGGCTTGCTTTGAAAGTGTAGTGGTTAACACATCAGGGAACCATCTGAGCATAATGCTAATTCTGCAATTGCTTACGAATGATTTTATTTGCAAAAAAACAGGAGGTGAATGCAGGAAACGTCTAACTGAACGGAGTCACTCAGGACACACCAACATGCACACACCTCACACACCACCGCTTCCTCCACGCACGAGTGTTATGGGACACGCCTGCCCATCTGACGTCAGAACTTCGGACACCTTCCTCCACCCTCACAACCATCCCCATGGCCCCGCCACCGGCAAACTGTGGGGCTGCCCATGCCGAGGAGCCCAAGGCACTGTGTGTGTTGTTGGTGCGTTCCTCTTTTTTCACATTTAAAATTTTTATTTTTCAATTACAGCTGACATTCAATATTACTTTATATCAGCTTCAGGTACACAGCATAGTGATTAGACAATTACAATTTATGAAGTGACTCCCCCAGTAATTCTCGTACATGTTTTCCTATATTCTCCAAGCTTTACTTCACACACTTGGTATTTTGTAACCGCCCATCGGTACTTCTTAATCCCTTCACCTTTCCATCCAGTTGCCTCACCTCCCTTCCCATCTGTAACCCTCTATTTGTCCTCTGTGTCTGTGAGTCTGTATCTGTGATTTGTTTGTCCATCTGGTCCTTCAGATTTCACATATCAGTAAAATCACATGGTATCTGTCTTTATCTCACAGCATAATACCCTCTAGGTCCATCCATGTTGTGCAAATGGTAAAATTTCATTCCTTTTAATGGCTGAGTAATATTCCATTACTAGAGGCCCGGTGCAAAAATTTGTGCATGGATAGGGTCCCTAGGCCTGGCCAGCGATCAGGGCCGACTGGGCCTTCCTGCCGGCTGCCAGCCAGGGCCTTCCTTCCCCGGCTGCTGGCTGCAGCCTTCCTTCGTTCCGCGCCACCCCCTGGTGGTCAGTGCACGTCATAGCAAGCAATCGAACTCCCGAGGGGACAATTTGCATATTAGGCTTTTATGTATATAGAAGATATGTACACATCTTCTTTATACAATCATTTGTTCATGGGCATTTAGGTTGCTTCCATATCTTGCCTATTATAAACAATACTGCAATGAACATGGGGATGTATATTATCTTTTCAAATTAACGTTTTGAATTTCTTCAGATATATACCCAGAAGTGGAGTTGCTCAGTTATATGGCAGTTCTATTTTCAATTTTTTGAGGAACCTCCATACTGTTTTCCATAGTGGCTGCACCAATTTTGTGTCTTAATCACTGTATAAAACTGTTATCATTTTCAGAGGCGTCTGTCTTATTTTTAACTAGAGGCCCAGTGCATGAAAATTCATGCACTGGAGGGGGGGTCCCTCAGCCTGGCCTGCCCCCCTCACAGTCCGGGAGCCCTCAGGGGCAGGAGGCGACCCGGCGATCAGGGGAAGACCCCCATCACACCTCTGCTGCTGCCACTGCCGGCAGCACAAGCCTCGGCCGGCCCTGGTTACCTGTGCCTCGGGCTGGCCCTGGGTGGCTGGGGGGCCAAGGGGACTGGGGGACTCCGGAGGCAGGTGCACGGAGCGGCCGGACCCGCCTGGGGGTGGGCCCAGCCGTGCTGCACGCCTGCCGCCCCAGCGGGGCTGAGGGGACTGGGCGCTGCCATCTTGTGGCCATGGGCGCCACCATCTTTGAGGGCGTGGCAGCAATTAGCATATTCCCTCCTTATTGGCTGTGGGTGCCGCCATCTTTGAGGGCAGGGCAGTCAATTAGCATATTTCCTCCTTATTGGCTGTGGGCACCGCCATCTTTGTGAAGGCGTTGACGATCAATTAGCATATTTCCTCTTTATTAGATAGGCTGCGTGGTTAAGTTTTCGAGTGTTGTGCCCCTAACTTCATTTTCCCCAGAAGCCCTGTGGGTCTCAATCTGTGTGAGTTTTTGGCACAGGACGGTCATTTGTAGACACGCAGGTGCCCTGGTTCAGCAGGACTGACTGTAACGAGCTGACTGTACTCACACGGAATGTAAGAATGCAGCTCTGCCATCAGGACATATAAGCTACACTGAAGAGCTTATATTTACACACGGCAAACATCATGGGTTTCAAACACTTTAAAAGCATAGAGCCATTCCTGTGACCGCACTGTGCAACAATGCCACTGTTCCTATTTCACCAAGACAGAAGCAAAGGGCCACCGGACTGCCAGCAGCGAGGAGGAGAGGGCCGGGCAGGTGGCAAGTCCCTGCGGGCCTCGGCCGTGCCGTCCGGGGAGAGGAGCTCCGCCCAGACGTCCAGGGCAGTGAACCGGCTGCAGAGTGCAGAGTGCAGGCCCAGCCGAAGGCCGCGTGCCGCGGTCCCCGCGCAGCGAACGGGCATGCCCAGGACCCCCGACAGCACCGCCCCCCCGACTCACCTTCGTAGCCAGAGTGCATCTTCTCGGCCAGCATGAGGCAGCAGGGCTCCGGCTCCGGCTCCGGCTCCGACTGTGGCCTCGCGGAGCGCCGCACGTGAATCAAATAGGGAATCACCCGGAACGGGGCGTGACGCTGCCCTCGCCCGCCGCCTCCGCTGCAAGAGCAGGAATGGTTCAGCGTGTGCAACGGCTGGGAAATGCCTCCTGTCATTTCCGAGAGACACAGCCCAATCTAAAACATTTAAATATATTTATTTTCCAAAGAAGAAAAACGTTCGTTTAAGATGTCACTCCCCAAGGGCAAGTCTAGCCACACGCTATGCACACGCAGGAGGTTTGTGGAGAGCTGGCTCGGATCCCGCGAGTGTGGCATTGGCACCAGGCACTGCATGCCTCTCCCCCGGACCTCCGCACCTAAACTCCAGCCGGACTTCCTGCGTCCGCTGTGGGGCGAGGGCTCTCCATGCCAGCTACGTGCGGACGGCCCGACAGCCGTCTCCAGCCCGGGTTCCTCCCCCGAGCGCCAGCCAGTGCCTCATCAACATCATTACATTTTATTGTGAAAGTAACAGTAACATGATGTAACACTGACATATCGGTAAATTTAGAGGAAAATAAATTCACTAAAATTCCTATGAGAAATCAACGACTACAATTTTGGTCTATTTTCCTCTAGTTTAATATCTTTGGACCTTATAAATCCTTGTTATAAATATACCTATCTTGCTTTCTTTCAAGTTATTCAAAATGTCAAAAGTTAATTTTAAATGTGATGAAACAACAAAAAGCACACAAAAGAGCCCAAACAGTGGTCATTTGAAAGTGTACTGGCCTGACTGGTGTGGCTCAGTGGTTGAGCATCGAACTATGAACCAGGAGGTCACGGTTCCATTCCCGGTCAGGGCACATGCCAAGGTTGCGGGCTCGATCCCTGTGTGGGGCGTGCAGGAGGCAGCCTATCAATGACTCTCTCTCACCATTGATATTTCTCTCTCTCTCCCCCTCTCTCTTCCTCTCTGAAGTCAATAAAAAAAAAAAGTGTCCGGAACCACCAGGGGCTCTTACGCCCCCAGGCTAACCATGACCGTTCTCTCTCCTCCTGCTGATTATCATCCACTTCCCTCATGAGGATGCTTCTTCCCTCAATGAGAAGACAAACTCCTGTGGCAAGAACAGTCTTGACTTTAGCTCCCACAACAGGCCCGGCGAACACGAAAGGACCAAAGCAGAGCTAAGTCCGACCAGAGCCCAGGCGCGTGGCCCCGCAGGCCTCACTCACCGGATCCTGCAGAAAAAGGACTTCACGGGAGCAAGGTCGCACTCCGACGCTGCTGGAGACAAAGACAGACCGTCACGCACCCGCAGAGCGACCGCAGAGCCGCCCGTGCTCGTCACACACAAACGAGAAACCATCTTTAAGACGGAGACACGGGTGAAGACGGGCCTCTCCTGCGCTCCGAGATGCAGGTGCACCCAGGGTTTTCCAAGGGCGTCCCTATTCCAACAGGAGCCCCGGGTAAGGCGTGAGCGCCCGGCTCAGTCTCCCCGACTCCTCCCACAGGCCCCCCTGTATTCCCATCACTGCCGAACGCACCCCTTCGATGTCAGTGCACTCATCCTGACACCCCTGTTCGGTGGTAACATTCGATTCCACTGCCCTCGCTGGACAGAGATGATACACAGCCCCCTTCCCCGTTCTTTCCTTGGACACATTCCCCAAAGCTGTGTTCCTCGGTTCGAGGACGTGATCGTTTTATGACTCGGGTGTTGGCAAACTGACGTCTGGGTGGGACCCACGGACAGTGTCGCTAACCGCATTTATCACTCTCCTCAGGGCAATGGTGCGCATCCATTGTGCTGATTTTTGCACTGACATTACTGCTCTGTGACGTGGTGACTCGGAAATGTTTACACGTGCCTGACTCAGGGCAGCCTGGGGGCCGGCCTTTTCCCAGGTGTTTGCTGACTGGTTTCCTCCGTCAGAACTCCCTGATATGTCTTTTGGGCATGTGTTCACTGGAGGGAAAGTCCTGAGTTTAGGAACCAAGGAGAAGGTTAAAAATATGCACCGAAGGAGCACAAACAGTGGAATTCTGAAGAACCGAGTCTTGACTACGGTCCAGGTCTTCACACTTCCACGGAAAGGATCGCAGGAGGCGCCAGAAAACGGGCTCTGAGCGACCAGGACGATGTACGTGAGCAGAGAGACTCCCGTGTAAGAGTCCAGGGCCAGGGATCCCACTGCCAAACTGCAGGCAACTGGAGTCGGAGCCGAGTCCCGACGGCAGAAGACGGTTCTCACAGGGCGGCTGGGGACCCAGTGAAAGAACCCCACCATCAGCCGAGTCCGCGACGTGAGGCTGTGCTGCCGGCTCAACGCAGAAACTGCTGAGACGTGGACAAGCTCACGGAGGGGACGTGGGTAAGGATCCAAACACTCTCCAAGAAAAAAAGATGGCGACCGGCAAGAAGGTAGGGAGGGTGTGTGAGAGAGTGAGGGAGCGATAGAGGAGTGTGTGGACGTGTGTGGTGCGTGTGTGTGTGTGTGTGTGTGTGTGTGTGTGTGAGAGAGAGTGAGGGAGCGATAGAGGAGTGTGTGGACGTGTGTGGTGCGTGCGTGCGTGTGTGTGTGTGTGTGTGTGAGAGGGAGCGATAGAGGAGTGTGTGGACGTGTGTGGTGTGTGCGTGTGTGTGTGTGTGAGAGAGAGAGAGGGACAGTCAGATCCTGCGGGTCTTCCAGGGGCTGCCAAACCGGGCAGGCCTGGACGGCGAAACCCAGCTGCCACCACAAACAATCCGGGGAGGACACCGCCGGCACAGAGACCCCACCATCTTGAAAAACAGCTGTTGAGACTAGGATCCCAGCCTCGCCACCACCCAAACTGGTCTCAGACGCAAACCGGGACCCTGCAGCCACCCGGGTAAAAGACCTGTGACCACAGCTGCAGACCCAGGGACACCAAGACCCCAGGCACCCGGCCGCGGATTTCTGTGAGTCACAGGGCCCAGCCCCCTCCCGCCGGCCGGCTATAGCGGCACAGGAACTGCTGGACCCTCTCCGCGTGGGCAGGCCCTGCTCACACAGGGAGGCTGTGCTGGGTTTGAGCCTGGGCACGCAGACAGGGGAGTTTGTTACCCGCAGTGCGCACTCCTGGGAACAGACCCCCAGGCCCACTCAGGGCAGCTGTGCCGCCTGACTCTGATTCTGGGTGAGGGCACACGAAGTCTGTCTCCCGCAGCGCAGGGCAGCTGTGCAACCCGATCCCCAAGCAGACCGAGGACCCTCATTCTGCACGCGAGAGGCAGCACTGAGCGCCAGTGACTTGATTCTGTTTTCATTGTCCGTGCACGGGATCCCTGATTCCGAGTACACGCACACTAAGACCCAGTGACTCCAGTACTCGGCACATGCGCACACAGGGACCTGATTCTCAGTGTGAGGCCGCACCAAGTGACAGAGACTCAAATACTTGATTCTTGGCGCGGGCACAGGGAGACACCGACTTCTGGTGCACGCTAGGGGACCCTGATTTTCAGCACATGCCAGCGGGGTCTCTTTTTCAGCATGGCGCAGGCGGGGTCCCTGATTCTAGGTGTACGCATGAGGCTGCACTGAGCGCCAGTGACTCTGAGCCTGGGCGAGCAGGGCTCCCACAGACCCATGGCAGCCACACGTCTGTGTCAGAGCTCTTCAGTGACACTCAGGCGCGAAGCTCCCACAGCACACGGCCCAGGCCACCACAACTCGGTGATTGGACCTTCTGGTGATAGTTAGAATGGGGAGACAACAAAACAATCCCCAGAGGAAAGAAAAAGAGAAATTGCCAAGAAAGGAAATAAGTGAAACTGAGGCATGCAACATGACAGAAAAAGAATTCAGAGTAATGGTCCTACAGTTCATAAACCGGATGGACAAGAAAATCAACAACCTATGCAAAAATCAGGAAGAAATGAAAAGTGATATAGCTACAATAAAAAACACCATGGAAGGTTTCAACAGTAGACGACCGAATTAGTGAGTTAGAAGATAAGGTAGAGAAACAAGCCCAATCTGAACAGCAACTGGAGAAAAAAATTAAAAAGCAGGAGGAGACCCTGAGGGAGCTTTGGGACAACTCGAAACGAAGTAACACACGTATAATAGGGCTGCCAGAAGGACAAGAAGAGCAGCAAGGATTAGAAAATCTATTTGAAGAAATCATGACAGAAAACTTCCCTGTATAGGGAAGAAAAAAGTTACACAAGTACAGAGAGTCCCAAGCAAGATGAATTCCAAAAGACCCACAGCAAGACAGGTAATAATTACAATGGCAAATGTTCACAACAAAGAGAGAATCTTAAAGGCTGCAACAGAGAGACAAAGAGTTACTTACAAAGGACCCCCCATTAGATTATATGATTTCTCAACAGAAACACATCAAGCTAGAAGGGTACGGAATGAGGTATACAAAGTGATGCAAAGCAAAGGTCTGAATCCAAGAATACCCTATCCAGCAAGACTATCAATCAAAATTGAAGGGGAAATCAGGAGCTTCGCAGACAAAAAAAGGCTAAGGGAGTTTATCACTACCAAGCCAGCAATGCAAGAAATACTAAAGGGAATCCTGTAAAAAGAAGAAATAGAAAGGGAGGAAGGAACACAGTCATCAAGTACAGAAATGGCTACAAACAAGTACCTATCAATAATAACATTCAATGTAAATGGATTAAATGCTCCAATCAAAAGACATCGAGTGACTGAATGGATAAGAAAACAGGACCTATATATATGCTGTCTACAGGAGACTCACCTCAGAACAAGGGATTCACACAGACTGAAAGTGAAAAAATAGAAAAATATTTATCAGGCAAATGGAAATGAAAAAAAAAAAGCGGGGGTAGCAATACTTATATCTGACAAAATAGACCTCCAAGTGAAGACCATAACAAGAGACAAGGAAGGCCACTTCATAATACTAAAGGGATCAATACAACAAGAGCTATAACTCTGGTAAACATATATGCACCCAAGGCAGGAGCACCCAAATACATAAAAAACTTCTAGAAGATATCAGGGAAGACACTGACAGCAACACAATCATAGTAGGGGACTTTAATAACCCACTGAAATAACTGGATAAATCCTTTAGACAGTTATTAGCAAAAATTAGCAAAGGAACTTCAATCCTTAATGACTCACTAGATCAGATGGACTTAATCGACATCTTCAGAACATTCCACCGTAAAACTACAGAATACACATTCTTTTCAAGTGCACATGGGACATTTTCAAAGATAGACCACATATTGAGACACAGGCAAAGTCTCTCCAAATTCAAGAGGATTGAAATCATATCAAGCATCTTCTCAGATCACAATGGCATTACATTAGAAATCAACTACAGTAAAACAATCACAAAAATTCAAACACTTGGAGGCTGAGTAGCATGTTATTAAACAATGATTGGGTTACCGAAGAGATCAAAGAAGAAATAAAACACATCCTAGAAACAAACGACAATGAAAGCACAACAATCCAAAATCTTTGGGACACAGTGAAAGCACTCCTGAGAGGGAAGTTCATAGCATTACAGGCCTACCTCACAAAACAAGAAAAAATGGTAATAAACCATCTAACTCTGCAACTTGAAGAATTAGAGAGCAACAAGAAAAGCCCAGTGTGAGCAGAAGGAAGGAGATAATAAAGATCAGAGCGGAAATAAATGACATAGAGAACAAAAAATAATACAAAAGATCAATGAAACCAAGAGCTGGTTCTTTGAAAGGATAAACAAGATTGATGAACCTCTAGCCAGGCTCACCAAGAAGCAAAGAGAGAGGACCCAAATAAACAAAATCAGAAACGAAAGAGGTGAAATAAGAACAGACCCCACAGAAACAAGAAGATCGTAAAAAAAAAAAAATACTATGAGCAACTCTACTCCAACAAACTGGTCAACCTAGAAGAAATGGACATATTCCTAGAAAAATACGACCTTCTAAAACTCAACCAGGAGGAATAAAAAAATCTGAATAGGACAAATAACTATGGAGGAAATTGAAGCAGTAATCAAAAAACTTCCAGCAAACAAAAGCCCTGGACTGGATGGCTTCACAGGGGAGTTTTATCAAACATTCAAGGAAGAACTAAAACCTATCCTTCCTCAGACTATTCCAAAAAATTCAAGAGGAAGACACACTTCCAAGCTTTTCTATGAAGTCAGCATTACCCTAATCCCAAAACCAGATAAAGACACTACAAAGAAAGAGAATTACAGGCCAATATCAAAAACATAGACAACAAAATTCTCAACAAAATTCTAGCAAATCGAATCCAGCATTTCATTAGAAAGATAATACACCATGACCAAGTGGGATGTATTCCAGGGGTGCAAGGCTGGTACAATAACCGCAAATCAATAAACATGATACATCACATAAACAAACTGAGACAAAAATCACATAATCATATCAATTGATGTAGAAAAAGCATTTGACAAAATCCAACACCCTTTCCTGATAAAAACTCTCAACAAGGTGGGAACAGAAGGATCATACCTCAACATAATAAAAGCCTTATATGACAAACCTACAGCCAGCATCATACTCAATGGGCAAAAACTAAAACCATTTCCCCTAAGAACAGGAACAAGACAGGGATGCCCACTCTCACCACTCCTGTTCGACATAGTGCTGGAAGTACTAGCCATTGTGATCAGACAAGAAGAAGAAATAAAAGCCATCCAAATTGGAAAAGAAGAAGTAAAACTGTCCTTATTCGCAGATGACATGATACAGTACATAGAAAACCCTAAAGACTCCATCAAAAAACTATTAGACTTAATAAATGAATTCGGCAATGTAGCAGGATACAAAATTAACACCCAGTAATCTATGGCTTTTCTATACACCAATAATGAGCTCACAGAAAGAGAAATTAAAAAAGCAATCCCATTTACCATCGCACCAAAAAAATTAAGATACCTAGGAATAAACTTAACCAAGGAGATAAAGGACCTGTACTCAGAAAATTTCAGGACGCTAAAAAAAGAGATTGAGGAAGACATGAACAAATGGAAGAATTTACCATGTTCATGGATTGGCAGAATCAACATCATTAAAATGTCCATACTACCCAAAGCAATCTATAAATTCAATGCAATCCCCATTAAAATACCAACAGCATACTTCAAAGACCCAGAACAAAGTCTCCAAAAATTCATCTGGAATAAAAAAAGACCCCAAATAGCCGCAGCAATCCTGAGAAAGAAGAACAAAGTTGGGGAATCACAATACCAGATATCAAGCTATACTACAAAGCCGTTGTCCTCAGAACTGCCTGGTACTGACACAAGAACAGACATATAGGCCAGTGGAACAGAACAGAGAACCCAGAAATTGACACAAGCCATTACGCTCAATTAATATTTGACAAAGGAGGCAAGAGCATACGATGGAGTCAAGACAGTCTCTTCAATAAATGGTGTTGGGAAAATTGGACAGATACATGCAAAAAAATGAAACTAGATCACCAACTTACACCATACCCAAAAACAAACTCAAAATGGATAAAGGACTTAAACGTAAGATGGGAAACCATAAAAATCTTAGAAGAAGCCATAGGCAGCAAAATAGCAGACATTTGTCGTAGCAATATATTTAACAATACAGCTCCTAGAGCAATGGAAACTAAGGAGAAACTAAACAAATGGGACTACAACAAAATAAAAAGCTTCTGCACAGCTAAAGAAACCGTCAACACAACAACAAGAGAGCCCACTGCATGGGAGAACATATTTGCCAATGTTATCTCCGATAAGGGTTTAACCTCCAACATTTACAGGGAACTCATACAACTTAACAAAAGGAAGATAAACAATCCAATCAAAAAATGGGCTTGGACCTAAATAGACACTTTTCGAAAGAGGACATACAGAAGGTTGAGAGACATATGAAAACATGCTCAAAGTCACTAATCATCTGAGAGATGCAAATCAAAACAACAATGAGGTACCATCTCACACCTGTCAAATGGCTATCATCAACAAATCAACAAACGGCAAGTGCTGGTGAGGATGTGGAGAAAAAGGAACCCTCGTGCACTGCTGGTGGGAATGCAGACTGGTACAGCCACTGTGGAGAACAGTATGGAGTTTCCTCAAAAAGTTAAAAATGGAAATGCCATTTGACCCAGTGATCCCACTTCTAGGACTATATCCCAAGAAACCAGAAACACGAATCAGAAAGGATATATGCACCCCTATGTTCATAGCAGCACAATTCACCATAGCTAAGATTTGGAAACAGCCTAAATGCCCATCAGCAGATGAGTGGATTAGAAAACTGTGGTACATCTGCACAATGGAATACTACGCTGCTATAAAAAAGGAATTCTTACCATTTGCAGCAGCATGGATGGAACTGGAGAGCATTATGCTAAGTGAAATAAGCCAGTCAGAGAAAGAAAAATACCATATGATCTCACTCATTTGTGGATAATAAAGAACATTATAACCTGATGAACAAGAAGATAGATACACAGGCAGAGAAGCATCGAACAGACTGTCAAACTACAGCGGGAAGGCTGGGGAGGGCTGGGGGTGGGGGGAGGTAAGAGATCAACCAAAGGACTTGCATGCATGCATATAAGCACAACCAATGGACGCAAGACACTGGGGGGGGGGGGGGGGGGGGGGGGGAGGAGGGGGGGAGGCCAAGGGAAGGTCAATGGGGAAAAAAGGAGATATGCACTACTCTTTTAAATATCCTCAGGTGAGGATTTTTTTTTTTTATTGATTTTTTACAGAGAGGAAGAGAAAGGGATAGAGAGTTAGAAACATCGATGAGAGAGAAACATCCATCAGCTGCCTCTTGCACACCCCCTACTGGGGATGTGCCCGCAACCAAGGTACATGCCCTTGACCGGAATCGAACCTGGGACCCTTGAGTCCGCAGGCCGACGCTCTATCCACTGAGCCAAACCGGTTTCGGCTGCACTACTCTTTGTAATACTTTAAACAATAAAATAAACTTTAAAAAACCACACCCTCCAAGTTCCGACATGATTTTTACAGGCAGGAGCTCGCCGCCTTGGAGCCACTGTCAAACACATGCTTGTTTGCTCACGGCTCTCCGGTCAGTCAGTCACGGCAGCCGTGGGCAGGGGCAGTGGGTAAGAGCTGGGCTCCGGGCTCACCGGCCACGGTGAAGCCGGGCTCCGCACGTATTGGCAGCGTGACCTTGGTGAGGCACCTGCTGTGCTCAGTGACTGGGGGCTGAGCAAGGGCACGGCTCCTGGCTGCAGGGCACACGCCGCTCCCAGCCACCGCCCGTGCACAGCGGGGACTGGGCCGGCCACGCCAGCTGCTCTGAGCTGTGCTGGGGGCCGGGCCCGCTCCTCCCAGCCCCCTTCCCCAGGGACAGCCCTGCACAGAGGTGGGGGCCCCTCTCCCTAAGTCTCTTGCACAGCTAACCCCATCTTGGCATTTGCTTCTCGGCCGACCCCAGCGAACAGCGACCTCACCTGTCAGCGGGGGACGCTGAGGGTGTCCATGCCTCACAAGGTTTTTGTGAAGATTCCATCCCCTAAAACATTAAGCGGAGCCCCTGGCAAACAGTCCCCGTCACAGAGCAGCAGTTAAGACGACCCGCACAGCGACCCTGGGCCGGGCTGGTCAGAAACCACCGCACCCCGAGAAGCCGTGGCCTCCGGGACAGACTCAGTTCAAAGCGCCGTCGGTTCCCAGCTAAGACTCTCCGCACGGGGCAGACCCCGCACCTGGACGGCAGGCGGACTCCCTGCGCCGCTTACAGCCCCTCCCTGGAGTCTCGTGACACAGAGCGCCGACCGGGTGGTGACACAGATGGGCCGCAGGCACCGGCGCGCCTCGGCGTGGGTGTCCCCTCTCCTTTCGGGGTGCACTTACAGAAACCGCGGCCGGCTCCTCAGCAGAGGCGGACCATGGGGAAGCGGAACCAGGCTCTACAGAGGCCGAGCTGACAGCAGCGGGGGGTGGCTTCCCACGGCCTCGGGATGTCCTGTGAGCTCCAAGGAAGGGACGGGCGGAGGAGCGCGGGCACAGTCCCATGAACTGGGGGCCTCACCGGTTGCGCTCGGGAGGCCGGGCCCGAGGTTTGCGGGCAGAAGTGCGGGGCGGGAGCACACTCAGCGGAGGGCCTCTCGTGAGGAAGCAAAGGGTTAGGGCTGCCAGACGACAATTTCAGGCCACAGCCTGCTGTTCCAGGAGGGAAACCCGTGGCAAGAAGCTCAGCGAAGACGAGAAGGCTGGAGAGAGAAGGCAGGCTCACGGGCGAAGAGGAAGGAACACACGGCACCGCGAGCGGCAGACACTGCCCGTCCGCTCTGCTCCCGCCTCCACTGCAGCACCTGGGGGTGCCCGGCCCACAGGGATGCGGGCAGATGTTTACGGGAGGAACAGAGACTAAGAAATGCAGAGGAGCCCTAGGGCAACGAAAGGCCGAACACATGCGTGCAGGGCAGAGGAGAGGAAGGAAATGGATGTTGTTGTGTGACGGCAACAGGAGAGGGAGCCAGGACGACAGGCGTGCGTTCTAGCGCTCATACAGTTTGTGCCTAAAAGACGGGGCGACGGCCTGGGCCTGGAAAGGGAAGCCAGGAGGCTTCTGCCCTGGACCAAGCTCTGGGTTCAAACCAGGAAGGACACGAGCTTCATTCGCAGGAGCGTGAGCGTGCCGAGCACCACGCGTGGCCGAGAGGGGTAACGCGGGCAGCTCTGTCCATGTGTTTTTCTACAAGAAGCTGGAATCACAGGGAAGGACGATCTAGACTGAGCTCTAGGAGACCCTTTACAGAGCGCGAGTGGAAGGGAGACGAAAGCAGAAACGATGGGTTACAGACCACACAGGACCGATTCACATTACACGGTAAACAGGCCTCCCAGGTCAGAAGGAAAAGTGATGAGATCCAGGAACTTTTACGGAGAAGCAAACGGGAGAAAGCTAACCACCAGAAGCTTATCTCCAAGCAAAGCTCACACGTAATGAAGCCAACGTCAGAGGAAGAACATTCCATTCTATTCCCTTCGCAGAAACAGCCTTTACAGCACGTCGCCTGCTATGCAGCGTGTGCCAATCAAACTGTGTCATGACTTACACTCTACGAAATCAACTGGACTACGTGAAAGCGAACTGACTGAGTCTTTATGTTTTCAGAAGCATTTAAAGTGTTATTTTCATCACACGCTGCTTTTTAAAATAAAGAACTAAGAAAGGCCGTTCCGTCTGCCTGTCCCGAATGATGCGGCGGTTTCTGCATTGCCTCGGGGAGCAGGGACGTGACCTTGAGGAGATGGGGGGGGATGAGGGGGTTATGAACATACGGGCCGGTTACCTCTTTGGGTCCAGCTGCTCCAGGCGGGAAGCTGAGCGTGGGCAGTGTGTGTGTAGAACGCCCGCACATCTTGCGGGGCGAGCAGTTCGGCGAAGGGAGAGGCCTCCCAAGACTCCCGCCGCCAGCCCAGGACGGACGGCGCCTGCTCCGAGACGTGCACCACCCGCCCCGACACCAGCGAGAACACGGCCGCGAAGGTGTCCTGTGGAAACGGACAATAACGGCAAACACTGAGACGCCTACTAGCAGTGCACCCCCAAAAGGTCCCTCCCCTAGATTTCCACCAGGATCAGGAGCTTAGGACACACACTTCCTGCCGAGGCGACAGAGCTCCGACATGTACGTTGTACCCGTCACCGCAAAGCCTTCTGAAGGTCTGGTGTCTGGGCCAGGAAACACGGCAGCTCCCTCCATGGACGAAGCACGCCTCCACCGTGTCTACACCGACTTGGATTCCTCCCCCTCTGCACACTGTGCCTGCCCTGGAGGCTGTCTCCTCCTCACCAAAGCAGTCCAGGCTTCCAGACCAGGCTCAAGAGTCACCTCCAAGATGTCGCCTTTAACCAGCCTCCTCACCTAAGATCTGTTCTCGAACGTGTGACGACAGACAGGCGTCTAACTTGGCTTAATCTCCCGCTGCTGCTGCTGCGGGCCCGGCCTCCGTTTCCCCCCTCGCTTCATTTTAAAGACCCGCAAGAGGAAATGTGTTCTTACACTCCCTTTTCTTACATCTCAACAGCACCTACTGTGTGCTATGAACACACCAGTCAGTAATAGAAGCGCTACGGTGACATTAGGGACAGCTCAGGTCCCGATATTAGAAAACCTTTTCGTTACGACTGTGTTGAGATCTAAACATAAAGGTGAGTAGCCTCCATCATATCAACAAAGCACGCGGTAACATTACTCTGTCGACAGAGACTCAAAAGAGATACTCAACGTCCCTTCCAACATTTTATAAAAAATGACAGCACTTTCTTGACTCACCTGTGACATCCAGTTGTTACAACTTGAAGGAGTAGGTATTGGAACTAAGAATGACATAAATAGAAATGAACAATTCGGAGGTTAGAACACGACGCAGGACGCTCCTCTGCAGTGCTGTGTCTCGGAGAGACTCGGGGAGGCTAAGGAGACGGGCACCTCAGGACCGGAGCGGAGCGGAGCTACGTGCGCCTGCGCTGCTCCTGCCCGCAGACCCGCCCCCCCCGCGAGGGCCGGGGAGGCGACCCGGGGCCGCTGGGGCAGTTTTCTCCTCCTGTTTACCTCCAGCTGTGGTTACTGAGACTCGGTTATTCTTTGTTTAAATTGTATCTAGACCAGGCTGTGAGGAAAAATCACCCAGGCTGAGATGGCAAATGCGTGGATTCTTACTGTGTTTTTGGAAGTGTGCTCTGAAGCCATGGAGGCCAGCTCCTCAAGGCCGTACATGGTCACATCTGCTTGAGGTGCTCCATTTTGACTGAGAGTCTGGAAAAACGCACTGCTTGCTAAGAAACACAGGAAAACAAATAGGGAGTCCAGTGAAAACAGCATCTCCAGGAAACCACTCTTATGACGAGGAAAGCGGGCTGGTTTCTCAAGAGGACACCTCCGTGTTTTCCTCGAAATTCACCTGAAATACTGATCGCGGTGCAAACTTAAGACCTTGAGTGTTAGGAATCTTGCATGTTCTAGATCGCAAGGAACAGAACACTGAAGGTCCTAAAGAGGGGACTGAACCCCAACATTCCAAATGCACACACAGGGCGCTGCCACGACAGAAGCGTTACTCCGGCCCTCGGAGCCACGAGTCACATGTGAAGCCCCGTGTCGTGTATGACGCCCCTGAGGTTGGCCTAGAGATCGTGTACTTTACGAAATCCCTCGAGAAGGAACGTCAGAGATCAAAGGGAAAAAGCGTTTATAATTGCTCCTTGGTAGTTTGGCAAATTCCTGGCACACCGGGAGTGCATTTTAAAAGTATGTGTAAGGCAGGGAAAGTGTAAAACTTGTACTTAGCTAAATGTATTTCCCCCTTAATATCCACAGGAGACGATGCTCCTTCACAAAGTGAGCCTGCGCAATGTGCTGATGCCAAACTCGACTCCTGGGAGAGGCCAGCACAACACTGCACTCAGCTATTCACAAATCGGGGTCTCCCAGTATGAAAAACGAAGACCCTCCTGGGATCGCTCATCTCCCCTAGAACACCATAAAAACCTCAAAACGCTCCTGTGACGACACCGCACTGACAGCTCCTCCGGCCTGGCGGCCGTTTCCGCGCCGGGGTCCCTGGGCCGCCCTTCCTCGGCGGCTCCTTTACCTTGAACGCTGTGCACACAGCGGAGGGCATAGTGGAGGGCATCCAGGGTGCTCGGTTTATTGTGTCTCTCCGACGGCAGGTATTTTTTCATTTCTTGGACAACCATGATCAGTTCTTCAGAGACTCTGTTTCGGTCTTGCTGTTCACTGTTAAGACCAAAATAAACTCAACGCTTTCCATTTCAGTAACAGCCAAACGTTTATTGAACAGCCTATTCCGCGCCAAGCATCTTTCTAAGTGCTTAGCAAGGATCCAGTCCGAGCTCACAGGTTTGTCTCTGTTTTACGGGCGGGGCAATGCCAGCCACAGAACCTGGGAGCCGCTGCCGCACATGCCCCACGCTCCTTCCCACCCCCGTCTCCACTCGGCTGAACCCCTCTTCATCTACTTCTGTCACTCTTCGGTCCTTGACTTGCCTCCCAGAGCATTTCATTGGAGGATCCCTGAGTGGCCTCCTGAACTTGCTCCTCGGGTTTGCTGACAAACCAAGTAAAAAGACTTAAACCCTCCAGTCCCTGTTCCCACACGCGGGCCAGGAAACACCCACCAACCAGGGTGCAAGGATCACCTGTGGCTGCTCTCCAGGTGTTTGCTCTGAAGCTGGTATTTCTGGCTCCACCTTCCCCCAGAGTCTCTCCCCAGGGCCTGGGGGCCGCTGGCCCGGGGTCCCCCGAGGCGCTCAGGTGCAGGCCCCCCGGAGCCCGGCGGTTCACAGCTGGACATGTTTAGGTCTTCGCAAGCGTCCACCTTCCGCTCGGCGGCCCGAACCCGTTGCCGCTTCTTTCCCGGTTTGTAACCAGCGACAGAAATGCACTGCTCACTCCGGTCCGTGCGCTCGCATTGGAGAGAACGCTCCCGGTCACCGGGAGGCACCGTGCTCTCCGGGGTTTCCGTACAACCGTGGACGTCTCCGCTCACGGGGGTCCAGCCTGGGGGGGGGGGGGGGGCGGGGGGAGAAAAGTGACAAATGTTACGTGAAACGGGCGACTGGACGCGGGAGACCGGGCTGTGGCTCGCCGGCTGGGAGCCCTGGAGGGGACCCTCGGCCCCGGCGGCCGCAAAGCCTGGCTCGGGGTCACCCGCTCGCCCACCGCAGCCCTGCGAAGTCGGCGCGCGCCAGGAAGGGGACCCCGGCGAGGCGGGCGACTTGGAGTACAAAGTTCCGGGGACCCCAGGTTCCCGGGCGGTGCTGCCTGACCGCGGCCCCAGCCTGAGGGCAGGCTCGGGACAACCTGCGGCCGGCGAGCGTGAGGCCTCCCGGCCGGACCCCCGCACTCACCCGCCGCCGTCTGCGGGGCCGCGGAGTCCCGAGGCCCGCCGCGTGCAGTGGGCCCCAGGCGCCGCGCCCCCCGCGCGCCACGTGATGAAGCCCCGCCCCCTGACTGCGCGATTGGCCGCCGCTGCGGGCTCTGCGGGCCCCCATTGGTCCGGGGGCGGGGCCTGGACTGGGGCGCCCAGGTTACGTAACCCGAGGCGAGTGGGCGGGGGCGAAGGCCCCAGAGCGCCTTACGTAACGCGGTTGGGCGCAAGGCTGGCCAATCCCGACGGGCTGGCGGGTCAGCAGCGGGCGGGCCCCACCCCCGGAGGAAGACAAGTGCAGGGAAAGGGCTCTCACCCAGAAAAGGCGGTGGAGAAGCCCGCTTTAAAGCACCGGAGGCTCTTTTTAGAGTGAGCACCAGCTCCTCCGAAATGGAGGGCACCGTGCAGACCTGCTCCCCTCGCCAGGGCCTGGCCATCAGAAATCTTCCGTGCTTGTTGGGTGAATGGAAGGCATTGCATAGGAAGGGACCTGTGCCAGCTGTTCATGTCATGGGTTGGATAAACCCTCTTCTTTTCCCAAACGATGGCAGATCTCCCGCGCCTCTGAAGCTCTTTCGTGAAACTGCATTCATTCAAATATTTGTTGAATGCATAGCTGGGTAGGGGTGAGTGTGGCCCCTGGGTGGGGAGAGAGCTGGGGCCACTCAGGGAGTCCACATTTTATTGACATAAAGCATGTGAACAACTCCATCAAGTCAGAAGGTGGCAAGTGCTGTGCAGAACATGAAACAAGCTAATGGGATAAGGTGTCACTAGGACAGGCCTGGGGGTGAAGGAGGCAAGAGGCACATTAGCCAGGGGATCCAGGCGGCCTCTCGGCCTCTCGGAGGTGAAACTGAAACCTGGGTGTGTGAAGGGGGTGGGGAGGGCCCGGCCATAGAGCAGCTTTGCTGGTGAGAAACCAAAGGCAGGATACTTCGCCTGGAGAACAGGGAGGGGAGGGTGGTGCCAGTTGGGGTCAGAGGTTAGGAAGGCCAGACTACAGTGGGCCTTATCATCGGGGAAACTTGGATTTCTTTCTCATGATAGTGGAAAGGGGCCGGTTTTAAGCAAGATAGCGATTAGTCTCAGACTGCGGCACAGGAAATAGTTAAAAGTTAGGAGGCCTTGATTAGAAGGTAGAAGATACATTTGGGGGCACAGAGCCTTGCGGATGGAATGAGAAGAGAGCAGCATCAAGGTGACTCCCGAGTCTGGTTTAAGCAGAGCCGTTTGTGATGGGACATCAGCTTAGAGCAGTGGTCGGCAAACTCATTAGTCAACAGAGCCAAATATCAACAGTACAACGATTGAAATTTCTTCTGAGAGCCAAATTTTTTAAACTTAAACTTCTTCTAACGCCACTTCTTCAAAATAGACTCGCCCAGGCCGTGGTATTTTGTGGAAGAGTCACACTCAAGGGGCCAAAGAGCCGCATGTGGCTCGCGAGCCGTGGTTTGCCGACCACTGGCTTAGAGGGGCAAGTCCTGGATGGTAATTGTTGATGGAGGGAAGACTGAGAGTTACGTTTTCACGTTATGTTTTAGATGTGCATTACACTTCCAAGTAGAGTTGTCAGGTAGGCCCGTGGTCGGCAACTGAGGTAGGCCATTGGATTTCTCAGCCATTCTCTGGGATGGACATTATTGTTGACTAGAGGCCCGGTGCACGAATTTGTGCACAGGTGAGGTCTGGCTGGCCCATCCCGATTGGGGCCAGGCTGGTGGGGGGAGGAGGAGCACGGGAGGTCAACTGGCCGGCCCTGCCCCAATCAGGGTGGGGTGGGGCTGATCAGGGCCGAAGTGCACGTCAAAGCAACCGGTTGTTCTGGTGTTCTGGTCACTTGGCTTTTATATATATACTAGAGGCCCAGTGCACGAAATTCGTGCACTCAGAGGGGAGGGGTCCCTCAGCCTGGACTGCACCCTCTCGCAGTCCGGAAGCCATCAGTCGGACCTCATTAGCACTGCTGTGGATGCGGGAGAGGCTCCCACCACCGCTGCTGCGCTAGCCAGCCATGAGCCTGGCTTCTGGCTGAGCGGCGCTCCCCCTGTGGGAGCACACTGACCACCAGGGGACAGCTCCTGCATTAAGCGTCTGCCTCCTGGTGGTCAGTGCATGTCATAGTGACCTGTTGTTCTGCTGTTTGATCGATTTGCATATTAGCCTTTTATTATATAGGATAATGTCTTATGGGCAAGGCCTCTAATTCAATTTTTTTTTTAGGTAGTTAAAGGGAGGGGCAGAATTTTCACTTGAGCCTGAAGCTAAAATTGCCCTTAGCTCAAAAATCTGCATACCACTGTGACACATCTTGGTGAGGCTCATTCTGAACCCCCACACTATTCTATTATGTGTATAAGTATTGGGAACCATCTTATCTCTTTAATGAAAGGAACCTTTTGTTATGTTACAATGACTAACTTTATCTCACGAGTTGTGTTTTGGCTTCAAGCCTGTATCCAGTATTCATGCAGCAACTTCAGCTCTTCTGTTCAATATTTACCTGGCATATCTTTTATTTTCTTTTCTCTAAGTCTGTCTAGATTTTTATGTATTAGATAGGAATAGCCCATGGACACAGACAATAGTCTGGCGAAGCCCTGGAAGGGGCGGGTGCAGGGTGGAGGAGATCAATGGGGAAAAAAAACCTAAAACAAAGGGACATCTGTAATACTTTCAACAACATACATTTTAAATAAAGGGAAATACCTTAGTTGAAAAGAGTTTTATGTGAAATAATATAAGAATTGCTCTACACTGTACTTTATATCCTCAACTCCTCTCGAAGGTATTAACTGACCCTATGTTCACTGACTGCAGGACTGACTTCCGCCACGCCGACCCAGCACTGACTGCCCCGGGGGCTGTGATCAGACCCTGCTTTTCTCTCAGGGCCTCTGTCTAGGCCTGATCACAACCCCCTTGGCAGTCAGTGCTGGGTTGCCATGGCGACCCAGCACTGACTGCAGAACTGACTTTTGGTGTTCAGTCGAGCCTGCAATCGTTTTGGATGTTATGGACCCTGGCTCTTTATATATGTAGATAGAAGAGGAGTAGGAGGCAGGGGAAATACTTAATGCTGTTTGGTGCATATTGAGTTTGGGAAGCCTATGTCTAACAGGCCAGGAAGCAGTAGATTAATGAGAAATATGGGAATAGATGACTGGAGAGTAAGTAGAATGGGAAGACAAGTTGGCTGAGGACCCTGCCCCAAGGAACCCTGACATTTAAGGGAGGGACAGAGAAAGGGGAGCCCATACATGGTAGATTTTCCTTCAAAATCTTGAAAATGGCACCAAAAGTTCATACAGATTATAAAAAGGACCTGAAGAAAAGGCACAATTCTTTTCCAGGGCAATAAATAGTATGTCGGACAAGGAAAGTAGTGCCTACCTGTCCAAGGCAATGGAAAAAGTCAACCTCTTCTCTCCCAATAGGATTTCATAGGAACTGACCTTTTATGGTGAACCTAAGTCTGCTTCCACCCATGTTATATCATTCCCTGGGGCTGTTGAGTGAGAGACTATGTTCCAGGGGAAGATAAGCAGAATGAGAACAGGAACCATGTGTTTGGAAGTGCCCCTAACCACCCAAATGATACCCCCCGTCCCACGAAGGCAGCGATCTGTGGTGCCCCGTGCGAGGCCAGCTCTGCACAGCACCTTGGGAGACCACATACTTAAGAAATCCAAAAGCCACATGCTGAAGAATTTGGTATTCATGAGAAGGCCAGCTCCCCACCCATCTCCTATATGGAAAAGCACTTTGCACAGAGAGGTAGTGTAGTCTGTTAACTAGCGGATGGGGATCTGCTGGGTAGCAGGAAGTTAGAGAACTCAGGGAGGGTTGGTGTGTAGGGGTTTATAGGGAGAGGCAGGGGCACAGGGGCACAGAATGCCATTTTTAGGACTTTGACCAGGCACAGCTACTCCTCTAAAAGCAACACAGGGACCAGATTATGTTTATAAACACTTTATTGATGTCATTACAGTGGGCAAGTTCCCAGCTAAATGCAGATACGAGCGAGGTATTCCTGGGTTAATGCAGGAGCCGGTGGGTTACATGGGACTGAGCTAAGGCCAAGGAGAGAGCACCAAAGTTTCAATGTCAGACGCGGCCAGAGACCCGGAGCCGAGGGGGCTAACGTCCCTACACTGAGGGCTGCTTCCTTCTCACAGCTGGGCGTGTTCAACCATTTCAGTGCCGTCGGGGAACAGACGCCACAGGAATGGACCCGTGTCCTGGTGGACTCAACTGCTGCTGCTCCGTAAGTCACGTGCTAGCACGAGCTCCCAGGACAGAGGCGGAGTGTAAACCTCTGCTTCCCCCTCCGGGCCTCCTGCCTGTCTTCCTTCATACCCGACTTCCCGCCCTGAGCCCACAGCCTGACGCTGAGTCTCAACAAAAACCTCTCAGATGACAACAGCGACTCCAGAGCAGGTCCTGTGCAGACAGTCTGAGCCTATGACAGCGAAGAAAGACTGTCTCCGTCAGCCATCTGGGAGAAGTCAGCACCCTGACCAATGCTAACTGAAGGCAGAATGCAGGAGACAGAGTTAGGAAGTGGAATACCAATAAAAATAGAAACTAACTCCAAAAAGCTACAGTCTATGAGGCCTGGGCCAAATAATGACCAGCTCACAGATGGTCTTCCTTGAAGGTGACAACACTGTTGCTCACATAATTCTCAGAACACACGGGAGCCCACGGCTGTATTCTGCAATCTCTCTAGGTGGGAGATGGTCAGGGTCTAGCTGGAACCTTCTCTAACCCCAGGACACACGCTAACTAGGAAGGGGCGTTGTAACACCTGCAGGGTTTTAAGGCAAGAAAGGCCCGTCAGGATGTAGAAGCTTCAGAAGCAATGTTACAACTTGAATTCTGAAGCGCACCTGGAGTTCCATCTGTCACCTGTTGGAATTTATCTGTCAGGAGCAGACTCAAGGGCATTTTACTGGGATTTAACTTTTTGGCAAAATAGGAACTTTGGTCATAGCCATAGTTCTATCAAAATGTTTTAAAGAGGTTATTTCTGATTAAAATATTTTTAAAATATGATACAAAACAATAACAAGTAAACATCTTCGTTTCTAATGTAAGAACAAAAGTTTTTGCCCAGCATCTTATTTTATACACAGCGACGGCGTCAGTAGTGCTTACAGACAGTAGAGGGTTCTCTCCTAAGGAACCAGAACAGGAGCAAAATAAGGCACAACCTGTCGTGGTCACAGATTTGAGGGAGACCGTAGTGTTCTCTCTGGAAGGCACAGACAGGGATCTGATTACCCAAAGGGTTAAATGTGGTTCTGAAGATAAGGTCACGTGACGAGGATAGCTAACTTGGAAGAAAGTTCCCTAACTGGAATTAAAGGCGATTACTCAGACAACGCTACTGCTAGGTTATGCACTCTGCAATCCGGAAGTCTCTCATCAGCCCGTGTGTAAAGTGTAAAGTGGTAAAGGCACTGTGCAAAATGCGGGCTGGGCTGACCACGCTTCTAGATTGGAGTGTACGTTAAAAAAAAAAAAAGGCACATTTCCTAAGAATCAAACTTGACATTAACGAGCAGAGAATAATCATTGTACATATGACAGTTTGTAAGCTTGATAGGAGAGCAGGCTCTAAGTCCACGTCTCGTCGAGGCTTCCAGAAGAGCAGGCGGGAGGCTCCCTGGTTCTTCACGAAGACACACTCCACACTGAGCAGCAGGGAGGTGGAGAGAGCAAGGAGACGCGGTTAGGCTTCCCGCGCATCCAGAACAAACCTCGCACTCCAGTCCCCAGGTGAGCGGAGCGCACCTGCCTGCTCCTCCCAGGGGCTTAGCTGCGTTTTGTGGAGGGCCAGACCGGACTGTCCAAAGGAAGGCTCCAAGATGTGTTTGTACTGGGCTAAAATGGCCACGGGTGTTCCAAACTGTATCTGGTCTCATTAGCGGTAACAGTAATGATGGGAGAGTGTATTTATTTATTTATGAAACTATTATTATCATGTGCCAGGTAACACCCTAAGCACTTTTTATATATTAAGCAGTTTTGGCCTCATAACAAACATATAAGGTAGGTACCCTTATTATCCCCATTTTACAAATGAGGAAACTCCAGCTCAGAGAGATGAAAACACCTGCCAAAGCCACGCAGGTGGATGGCGGTGGAGCTAGGATGGCCCGTGCTTTTAACTGCTAGACTACACTGCTTCTCACAGAAGGAAATCTGACGGAAATATACTCAGAGAGAAAACTGATAGGCCAGTGGGAATAAATAAATACATTTTCTCAAGTTTCAAAGTATTGATGTTTACATAAAAAACTTCAGACTTGAATCATACAACACTCGTGTTCAAACGTTTACTGAAGAGAACGAGACTCTCTGGACTAAACTAGCACGTACATGAGGTCAGCAGTTCCGCTGAGCGGAGGACAGAACTCACCGATGATGATGATGATGACGATGACCACAACGCCGATCCCTATGGCCCACATCTGCAACGAAACATGTCCAGGTCACATTCCGAAAGAAAGAGGACCTGACTGAAGAGTGCCATCTACCACCCCAGCCACTGAAAGGCCGGTCAGGTGCACCCCAATCTGAGAGTGCAGTTTTTAAAGCCTCAATGTAATGCTCTCCATCAGATCTGCAGGCTCCTTATCTGCTTTTCGTAAGCTCTTCAAATGGTCTGTGGACCCTCAGCAGCACTTGTCTGTGTATATGAGTTGCCCACGTCGGGAGGGGCTACTGGGCACAGAATGTATGGGTAAGTGTCATGTCACTTCTAAGCCGGGGGGTGGGGAGGTGGGTGGCGGACATAGAGGGATCTGGTGGCCGCGCATGTCTTTGACAGTCACGTAAGGCCCGCAGGGGCCCTGCTCCCGGGGAGCGCTGCTCTCGGCTCTTCTGCCCAGCACACTGCGGCCCCGGAGCAGCTCTTTCCCGTGGCCCCGGAGCCGCTCACAGCACCCCAGGCAGGCGCACCACCACCGCCAGCCCTCTCCCGGCAGCCTGTGAGCAGGCCTCCGCTGGGGGCGGGGCTGGAAGGGCTCATGTCTGTGACGGATTTTGGGCATTCCTACGTGCTGCTGTTTTTTTTTTTAAAACTTTATTTTTATTGTCTACATGCTTCCTAAGGTCAGCCACAGAACGTGGAGAAGGGTGTACAGTCAGTGTTTTAGATTCAGTCAACCCACATTTCCATGGGGAGTCAAACTCACCCCCAAGATTTAGGCAAGCCCAGTGTTTGTGGGCTCTGTCAGCCCGAGGATGCAGGGGGACGTAACGTGAGGCCGGACCGGAGAGCGTTACCTTGCAGTTCTTCCACCAGTACTTCCTCTTCAGCTTCGCGGCACTTGTTTCAAACTGGGAAGCCCCGGCCTGCAGTGCGTCCGCGCGGTCGTCTAACTCGGAGAGCTTCTGGTCTCGCTCCAGCACCTTGTCCACGTTCACGCGCATGATGTCCACCACCTGGACGCACGTGACCCCATCAAGTCACACAAAAGAAACGGAAGAACAAAAGGTCAGCACTTGGCTATTTTGAGCCAAACTTTCATTGAAAAGGGGCCAGGCCTCACCGTTCCATGAAATAAGCGCTTAGTAAACTAGGACCAGAAGGGAGCTTCCTCACCATGATAAAGGGTGTTCATGGGAAAACCCACGACTAACATCCATGCTCAATGGCAAAACCAAGAGCTGCCCTGGCGGCTGGCTCAGCGGACTGGAGTGTCGTCCTGTCCCACACACTACAAGGCTGCGGTTCTAGCCTGTTCGGGCATGTACGGGAGGCCATCAGTCAACGTTTCCCTCTCACATAGATGTTCTCTCTCTCGCTCAGGTCAATAAACGTATCTTGGGGTGAGGATAAAGCAAACAAACAAACAAAAAACAAAGCTTTCCCCCTAAGATCAGGGAACAAGACAAGGAGGCCACATTCTCTACTGCTGTTCAACACTGTACTGGGAGTTCTGGCCAGAGCAACTGGGCAAGAAAAAGAAACCAAAGGCATCCAAATTAAAAAGGAAGAAATAAATGATCCATAGTTACAGATGATCCCATATGTAGAAAATCCCAGAGAATCCACAATAGGGTTATTAATAAACAAATGCAGTAAAGTTTCAGGGTACAATATCAGCATCCATAAATCAGTGTTTCCATATACTAACAATCAAAAGGAAATTAGTAAAAACAATTCTGTATACAATAGCATCCAAAAGAATAAAATACTCATGTATAAGCTGAGCCAAGCAGGCAAAAACTTGGACTGAAAACTACAAAACACTGCTGAAAAAAGCTGAAGACCTAATTAAATGGGAAGACAGCCCACGTTCACAGACTGGAAGACTTAATATTGTTAAGAGGACAGTACTTGCCAAAATGATGTACTTATGTGCAGAGTCATCACAATCTCTATCAAAATTTCAATGGTCTTGGCCCTGGCTGGTAGCTCAGTTGGTTAGAGCATGATCCAGATACACCAAGGTTGTGGGTTTGATCCCCGGTCAAGGTACATACAGGAAACAATGAATGCATGGACAAGTAGAATGACCAGTTGATGTATTTCTCTCTCACTCTCTCTCCCTCCCTTTCCTTTCCTCTCTAAAAACCAATAAATGTAATAAAAAGGCAATGGACTGAAATAGACATTTCTACAAAGAATAAATATAGATTGTCAACAAACACATGAAAAGTTCAACATCACTGGTCATTAAGGAAATGCAAATCAAAGCCACAAGGAGATACTATTTTATACTCACTAGGATGTCTATAACAACAAAAAAAGGCAAATAACAAGTGTTGGTGAGGATGTGGAGAAACAGGGACCCTTGACTATTGCTAGTGTGCATGTGAAATGGTGCCGCTACTGTGGAAGTTTGCTGGTTCCTCAAAGCTAAACATAGAACTACCATATGACCCAGCAACTCCATTCTGAGGTACATACCCAAGAGAAACGAAAACATATGCACACACAGAAACTTGTATGCAAATGTCTATAGCAGCATTTTGGTAAAGCCAAAAGGTGAACAACTAAATGAATGGATAAACCAGGTACACATACAATGGAATATTACTCAGCCACAAAAAGGAGCAAGGTGCTGAGAGTTGTTACAATTTGGATTAGCACCAAAAATATCCTGCTAAGTGAAAGAAGCCAGACACAAGAGGCCACACAGTGTATGATTCCTTTTATGCGATATATACAAAAGGAGAAAATTCATAGAAACAGAAAGCCAGTTAGAGTGGGAGAAAACAGCAGAAAGAGGAGACGGGAGTAATTACTAAATGTGTACAAGGTGTTCTGTGGTGATGACAAAATTGTGAAACTAGACAGAAGTAATGGTTGCATAACACTGGGACTATAACAAAGAACCACTGAGCTGTACGCTTTAAAATGGTTAATTATGTTGTGTGAATTTCACCTGAATTAAAAAAACAAACAACTCTCCTTAAAATTCCTTTGGTTAAGAAAAAGGACCCAATTTGATTTTGTAAGTAAACAAAAGTTTCATGCAAGATGCAATTAGAATGGGTTTCTTAGCATGAAAATATAAAATTTTCAGAAGTTCATAAAGCTATCATGTACCTAATAAAAGAGTAACATGCTAATTGACCGTACCTTTGCGATGCCCACCAGCCAATCAGGAGTATGCAAGTTAACCCAACAAAGGTGGTGCATTAATTTGCATAAACAGGTGCTGAGCAGCTGGGGCAGGCGGGACGCTTGGTCGCCGCCATGGCGATGACCATGCATTCGGCACCGCCCCAGCCACTCCAGACCTCTGGGCAGCGTGGGAAGGTGGAAAGGCGACTCCGGCCAGAGCGAAGGCGCTGCTGGCAGCCAGGGGAAGGAAGGAACATTCTTTTTTTTTTTCTTTTTTTTTTTTATTTTATTGACTTTTTACAGAGAGGAAGAGAGAGGGATAGAGAGCCAGAAACATCGATGAGAGAGAAACATCAATCAGCTGCCTCCTGCACACCCCCTACTGGGGATGTGCCTGCAACCAAGGTACATGCCCTTGACCGGAATCGAACCCGGGACCTTTGAGTCCGTAGGCCGACGCTCTATCCACTGAGCCAAACCGGTTTGGGAAGGAAGGAACATTCTTGCACGAAGCTTCGTGCATTGGGCCTCTAGTATAAAAATATTACCAAATGCTTTAGTAACCCACTGTTAAACCTAGTTTAACAGAAGTTTTACTTTTATATTTTTCTTACATTTATTGGGGTGAATTGGTTAATAAGATCATGTAAGTTTCAAGTGTACATTTCTATGATACATGATCTGTATGTTGCACTGCATGCCCACCACATCTTCCATCACCATGTATGTAACCCCTGGTTTAACAGAAGTTGAACACTGCTTTCTAAGGCAGCTACATGCAGAAAGACCAAGATACCCTTGTTGGACAATGATGGCTTTTAGGGACATGGAAATAGTAGTTTGAATTTGCCAATCTTCCATTGTGGGTCTGCAAACAGGGCAGAATGAAGATGCTGTGAGCACCCTCTAACTCAAGAATTCCACAAATGCAGATTTGTTGGGCAGAGCCGTGGTCGGCAAACTGTGGCTCGCGAGCCACATGCGGCTCTTTGGCCCCTTGAGTGTGGCTCTTCCACAAAATACCACGGCCTGGGCGAGTCTATTTTGAAGAAGTGGCGTTAGAAGAAGTTTAAGTTTTAAAAATTTGACTCTCAAAAGAAATTTCAATCATTGTACTGTTGATATTTGGCTCTGTTGACTAATGAGTTTGCCGACCACTGGGCTAGAGCAACTTGCCAGCATCTGCTTTCTGTATGTCAATGGGCAACAACCAGAGTTAATTCTAGAGGCCTGCTCAGGCTGAGTAATAGGAAGTGAGGCTATTGGAACAGCATTTTGACGAAAATCTGGTCAGAAGGGTTGGTCTTGGCTTGAGCAACCTATAGATCTAATTCTGAATATTCGATTACCCTGTTTTATAAAGTAGTTATCTTTTTTCCAATATTTTTTGTGGCAAAATATACATTATAAAGCAGTTCTCAGAGGAATGCCCTCAGGGAGGGGTATTTGTGTTTCATGTATGTGACTTGGCCACAGAAAAACAAGCATGAACCAGGAGAATCTGACTTCTGCTTAGACCAGGGCTTCCAGAATAGTAGGGGTCAACATTTTGTTACTTTTATGATACAGTCAAAATTCACTTTACATTCACACTTCTATGACACTCTTCCTAAAGTGTGATCCCATGTTGATTTAAAATTGTTTCCAGAGTGTTCCCATGTTGATTTAAAACTCATCTTTTCAGCATTTCAGAGCAGTACCTCGTCCACTTGGTTCTGTGTCTGCTGAAGTCTCCGGTTACTGCCAGAGGCAGTTGGACCTGCAGGCGCACCTGTAGACCTGAAACACGGAAAGGCACGCGCGTCAGTCACGGAGCATTCCACATACATTTTTGTAAGTACCAAGTCATTCCAGTAATTTCGGAACTAAAGCAGAAAATGAGTAATGAACAACGGTTCTAACAACATTTCTTCTAGCTCCTCTGGAATTTCCAACATTCATCCACACGTTCACAGTGACCAGGGTCTAAGCAGAGGTTTAATAGAATCTGCTTTGTATCACTGAAGAACCTGATCCTAAGATAGATAAACTCTACTTTCCAATTTTCTAATGACTTTTTTCAAGCCTCACATCTACTTAAATGCACTCGGTATGCCTCTGATAGTTACAGAATGCCCTTTTTCCAGGATGGTAAATACAGGCCTTTACAGAAACAAGAAAACAATGCTCCCTCTCTTAACCGTCTCATCAAATGCCTTATTTCTCCCCAGGCGCCGATCTTGTGTGACCACTCTGGGCTGGAAGACCTTACTGTTCCCATTACTTGGTTGGTAGCCCCTGATTTGATTGGATATATGTAAAACTGGATCCTAACAGATCACAGGCCTGTCTGGAGAGGCCCTCCCTATTCCTAAGACAGCACCCAGCAGGTGTCTTGCACACGTCAGCCACTGATGCACTGAGCCCACAGGCAGTGCTCTCCCAGGTGTCAAAGCGGCAGCAGACCCCACGCTGCCTCCGCAGAGTCAGTGTCTGACAGGCGTTTGTGGAGGGGCACGTACTGGTGCATTTTCTCCTTGAGTCCTCATAACTCGATGAGGGGAACACTACTGTTACCCCCATTTTATAGACGAGTAAGGTGAGGTTTGGGCAGTCAGCACAGCTGGCTGTGGTGTTTACACCAGGTGCTGTGGAATTCCACGGACCTAGATCTTAACCACGGGATCTGCTGGCCCAGCGGCCTCGGCAGCCACACTCCAGAGGGGGGGTCCCCAGTTCCTAGAAGGAACCCGGGAGAGAACGCGTTCCCCTCTCCTCTCTCGGGGAGCCAGGAGCAGGCTGCAGAGGGGCGGGGGTTCTGTGACTCTCCGCAGCGGCTGAATGTGGCCCCGGGAAAGCCCCCCGGGCAAGGACCGCGACAGGAGCAAGTCCCAGAGCCGCCTTCCCGAGAGCACCCCGGCCGTGGGCGCCTCCAGAGGGGACCGAGCCTTTCCCCTGCAACTTCCGGCGCCCAGCCCACCCCCGGCCCCGGCAGAGACCACCGCCCCTTTGGGGACCCCGGCAGTGGGGGGTGGGGGGGGCGTGAGAGGAGGGCACGGGGAGGGGGCGGGGACGGAGGCGGGGCGGGGTGGGCACTCCTAGTCTGGAAAGCCCCCGGCCCCGCCCTGGTCCCTTCCGGGTCCCCCCCAAAGCCGCTGGGCCCTCCGGGGCGGTCGGCGGCGCCGCGGGGTCGTTCCGCCCGTCTGCAGCCCGCACTCCCGGGGCCGCCGCCCCACCCAGGCCTCGGAAGCCCCGCACAGGCTCGCACGGCCTCGGCCCGAGTCCGAAAGGCTGCCACCGGGAACCGGGCCAGGCGGGGCTGCCCGTCGCGGGCCGCCGCCCCCCGGGGCCCGAAGCCGTCCAGCTCGCAAGGCGTCACTCACATTTTGGCGGCGGTGGCGGCGGGCGAGTGTCGACGGAGCGGCGGAGCTGGACCGGAGGCCAGGACCTGGGCGGAGCGGTGGTGGCGCGGGGGCCGATGACGTCACAGGGCGGGGCCGGATGGGCGGACGGGAGCGCAGGTCGCGTCGGAGGGGGCGGGGCCGGATGGGCGGACTGGAGCGCAGGCCGCGGTGGGCGTGTCGGAGGGGGCGGGGCCGGGTGGGCGCGCAGGCCGCGGTGGGCGTGTCGGAGGGGGCGGGGCCGGATGGGCGGACTGGAGCGCAGGCCGCGGTGGGCGTGTCGGAGGGGGCGGGGCCGGGTGGGCGCGCAGGCCGCGGTGGGCGTGCCGGGGGCGGGGCCGGATGGGCGGGCGGGGCACGCAGGCCGCGGTGGGCGTGTCGGGGCGGAGCGCCGGGGGCGGGGCCACACAAGGCGCTGGGTTGGCGCTGCGGGCCGGCGTCTGGCCACCGAGTGCGGGTCGGTTAGCGACCGCCCCTGTCCCAGCCGCCCGCCGCCCGCGCGGCCCCTGGGGACGTGGTGCATTTCGCACCGGAGAGGGACCGCACGTCAACCAGGCGGGCCGTTTCTCGGGCGGTGACTACACTGGAGACATCTGTGTGTTCCTGCTCAACTCCCCACAGGAACCCAGTAGCCCGCAGACCCCACATTTTCCCAACAAACCTGTTCAAATGAGATATGCGTTCCGTTTGGGGCATTTATCAGACATTGATTGGTTTGGGTTCGCTGTCTTCGTATTCGTGACTCGAGTAAATATTTGTCATTGCACATAAGGGGCTGTAGTTTCTGCACTTGCACATTCCTGGGCCCCTAGCACCGAGTAGGTCTCCAACTGCTGGGCCTATGGAGGCGGAGGCACATCGCTGAATGCACAGGGTTACTTTGCAGGGTTTTCAAGTTGTATCAAAGTATTCCTACCAACATAGGCAACTCCTTCCTTAAAAACAGACAGAACACTAATAGGTCATCTGGCAAGTTAGATGAGACACGGAAAATAAACACTAACCTTTTCCAGTCTTTTCCAACTGTAAATGGAACAATTTGAAGTGAAATGTTAGTATACATTAGAATAAACAAGATAGTGTCACAGAGGAGGTGGGATTTGAGACTTTCCAGGCAAAGGATGAACAAAGGTCACGAACCAAGAAAACAGTGGAAATGGCACAGACCAACCAGAGGGTGCAGGTTGGGGCACAGGTGAAAATAAGATGGAATGAAGAGTGGACAGACAGGGAAAATGTCCTTTAAATGCAGTGGGCTGCAGAAACCATTGAGGCCTCAGGCAGAGTGTGCAGTCTGTCTGGCAGTGGCGTTGAGACGATGAGATGGGGAGGGACCACCAGGGAGGTGAGGCTCTGGGATAGGAGTCAGCTGGACAGTGCCTTTTAACACACGTCAGAGGGTTTTAACGGAAAAGGTGAATTTATTTATCTATCTTTATATTTTTATTGATTTCAGAGAGGGAGAGGTAGAGATGGAAACATCAACGATGGGAATCATTCGTCAGCTGCTTCCTGCCCCACATTGGAGATGGAGCCCGAAACCCAGGCATGTGCCCTGACCGGGAATTGAACCCTGACCTCCTGGTTCATAGGTCAGGCCTGAAAAGGTAAATTTAGACTGGTGTCTTTATCATGCAAATAAGGCAAATGACACATGGAGAGGTGCCCGAGAAGATGGCTAGAAACAGTGAATTTACTAAGAAATTTTTCCCATTGTGGACATATTTGAAACCATAGAACATTCCATGTCAAAATGTCACATCTGGATCTAAGGAAGTAATTGCAGTTATTTCGTATGGTTTGAAACAGGCCCATCCAACTTGGATGGTAGTACCAGGTCAAGTTAAAGCAACACAACACACATAATATGGGGAAATTTTCTTCATTTTTAATTTACAGCAGAAAGAATATAAAGCATTCAGAAAACATTTTCCATATTTTAAGGGCAATTCAAAACATTTTGCATGGTTTCCAGCAGCTGAGTTCTTCAACAGATCCATTGATTCAATGATGCTTTACATGCACAATTACAAAAATAAAACTTACAAAAAAGAAGACATCTAGACTAGTTTTACATGCAAGTCTCAGGGACCCCCCATTGGGCGCCAACTACTGTGTGGAACTGCCATAAGCGACCGTGCAGCCGGAAAGGGGTTCGAGTTAGTGTCTTTATTTCATTCACACAGTACAGCTGATTTCAAATGGGTAACAAGAATAGCAATGAAATCTTCAGGAGACAGAATAAGATTAGCTATTAATTTCTTATAATGAAATCCTACTCCTGGCACTTGGGAATTCAGATTATCCAAGAAAGCTGCGCTTATCTATCATCTTATATTCAAAACGAAGACTCATAACCAAGGAAAAGGGGTCAGAAGTGCTTCGTGTCGGCGGGAGTGCCGTGGCACCTCCCCTGGGATTCACAGTTGTACTGCTGCTTCCCGTCCCCTCCACGAGAACCCTCCTAAAGCTCCATCCGTCCTTCTCTTCCCGAATTGTCTAACTCACTCAGCGAGTAATGTAGCATGTGGAACATCAACAAAATAAAATGAGTGTGAGGGTTAAAGCAAACCCACTGAGGTCATTACTCTTGTCAAAAGATCAGTTATCTGTACCAGAATAAATGGAATAGACATCTAAATTCGGCATTAAGATAGGATATTCTGAGAGAGCTGGCTTTCACGTTCTATTCCCACTTAGGAATGCAGGTGTGCGTGTGTGGGTGTGTAAATGACTGTGTCCTCCTGTAGGTTAAACTGTGTAAAATAAAAGGGGTCGTGGGGGTGGGGTGGGGGGGACTGCAACAGCTGTAACAGAACCCACACATTTAAAATAACAAGGTTGCGTCAGCTCAGTTTACAAATGTACGATGGCTATAGCTGTGGGGCTGCCACTGTGGTCGAAGCTGATCACAAGCAGTAAGACGTATACTGTACAGTAATTTGAGGTTGGCAGTGAAAGGAAGTAATTAAAAAACAAGTACAATTATAGAAAAGGCACCAAGAGCACTGACCCCAGTTTTTACCTCGATCCTGTTGTGTCTACCTTCCTTCCGAAAAGACACCAGTTTAAAAGCTTATTTGTGAATATTTTTAGGCTTCACAACGAGCCTTGAGTTTTAACTTACAGTTGGCAGCCAGAACCAAGAAAAAAAAACAAAACAAAAAAAACACAAAAAACAACGACACACGATTATTTCAGCTTTACACCAACTGGTCCTGAAACGTAACCTGGGAATTTTTAAACTGGCATCAGCAGATGCGAACTTGATTCTCCTCGATTTGACGTTAGTAGTTGAATGTTTAAAAGCATCAGATTTCTTTGGCTCCTCATTCTGTGAAAATAGTCATATGCCGTGACATCCCTACAAGACCAGTCTGCATCTTTTATAGTTTTAGTTATTTCTTTTGTGTGCACTTTTTTTTTATTACATTTTCTGATTTCCAGCAGGAGATATGAAAACGTGAGACATTTTTCTACCTTTCGTACTATTTCTTTTGTCAGGGTTTGGTCGTCCTAAGTATTCTTTGTTGGAGCGAGTGGATGGTAGTAAGCTGTTTACGGATTCATCTTATGATTATCTGTTTAGCAAAAGGAACTTAATTTTCTTAAGCAATATTAGCATTCACATTACTTGGCACCATTGGCAAAATTTTTTTTTTAAATAAAATAAAATAAACTCCTGATAGCCAAAATTAAATGTAAACATATCCTTTTTTAAGTAATGTTACTCTGCCTTTTCTCCTAAGTCTAAATACAGTAGCTCTTTTTTTTTATTTTTTGCAGTTTAGTCATGCTTTAGCAAAATGTTCTTCTAAAGAACATTTAAAATAAAGTACTCTTATAGTGAAATAAAGTTTTTGTTTCATTTTACAGACCATAGCCACTAATGCTTTGCTTTTGTTCATTTCTTTTTTCTTGATTTCATGCACATATCTCTTTGTTTTAATATATACAATATATACAAACAATACATCCACATTTTTCTTGCTCGTTCAGACAAAACTATACAAATAATTTTATCTTGCCATGTTATTGACCTTTGTGAATAAAATATTTAGCAATTAATATAATCCCTTTCAAATATTTCTCACTTTCCATCTCTACCTTCTATATATACACAGAAACTGCTCCGTTTGGATGAGATAGCCAAAAATATGGAATTTACTGGCCAGAACGCAGCACCACGCTGATCTTTTAGGTGGCAAATGTCCAGGCAAGGTTTATGATTCCTCAGAGTGACTACACTTCCCAGGGTTCCCGGAGAAAGCTACATGCTTTACCGATTCTCTGAGTAACCCTCATTGCACATGAAAGTAAGGCAAAAAAATTAAAGTGCTGAACATGAGAGAAGGGGTACGATGATTCCGCGCAGGCTCTTGGGAGGGGGTGGGGACAAGAAAGTAACTCTTAACGCCGGAAGCGGTTTCTCCTTACTTCCCATGCATTACCCGTTTGCCGCGCCCGTCCCTCTGCAAATTTCCACAAGACATTAAAAACCTGCAGATTTTTTTAAAAGTTGCATTAAGTGTGCTGTAGAGGTCAAAACAAGAACGAACGTAACAGTGAAGGAAATGAGAACGCACGGACGCAATCAAGATTGGGATGATCTAAGCCCTCCACTGACAACGAATCCCGAAGATTCCGCTTCTCGGGAGGAGCTGGCAGGTGCGGGAACAGCGTTCTCTCGTTGCCAGTGCATCCCGCCGCTTCCTCCCTGTATTTTTGGTATAAATGTTTGTACAGTTCCACGCGATGTTTGAGTACAGCCCTATGTGAGCAGGAAAGCGCTGCTCCCCCAGAGGGAGCCTCTCCCTTCCTCGCGGCGTCGGGTTTTCCCGCGATCCAACAGAAGATTGAGTTCCATGATGTCTTGCTGATCAAATTAAAAGTTGTCCATGAAAGTGCAAATGCAATGAACAAAACATTCCTGTTAAAATCCTGCAGCTGATCTCTCCAAAACTGCAGAGGGATTGTGTGCGTGCGTGTGTGTGTGTGTGTGTGTGTGTGTGTGTGTGTGTTTGCGCTTGTGTGTGTGCGTGCGAGCTTGTGTGTTGTTGCATGTCTCTGCTAAAAACAGAAATGAAAACAGTCTGAAAAGCAATGTCACATTGCTAAGGGATGCTGCTGTATGTCTTCAAGTTCCTTGGCCTTTTTCAATTCTTTCACTCTGCAAGAGAAACACAACAAGACACCAGGTGGTAACTACAGAGCGAACGGACCAAACCCAGGAGGGCAGTCCCATTCCCTCTAAAGTAAAAAAAAAAAAAAAGACGAAGAAGAAGAAGGAAAAAGGCCATTTGAGGATTGGGGGCCAAAGAAACCCGTTTAACTGCTGGGGGACATACTCCAGAGGAAGGCAGGGCCCCTCCTGATCCCCGGCTCTGCCGCCACCTGCTCCCAACACAGAGCAGAACCGAAACCAGCTCCACGGATCGAGCGCAACAGGAACGTGTGTGCCTTAGACGGTGCTAACTGTGCCAGCAGCCTCCTCACCGGTGCACCCCACCAGCGCCCTGCAGTTCCTGTAATTCCAGGTGATGCCCGCTAGGGTGCGCACACGCCTTCGTGTAGGTGCTGCCCGGCCTAGGGAACGTGCTGCCTTTGCTCAGACTCAAGGTTGCCGGAGGCCTCGGCCCTGAGCTCCCAGCTGCGCGGCTCTGGGGCTCACTCCAGGGGAGCCTGCTGTTTTGTTCTGGGCACGTCCCCCTGGCTCCCCGGGGGCAGCCATAGGGTGCACTGCACGGAAGGGACTTGGTTCCAGCTGTCCAGCAGGGTGTGCTAACCACATCCAAACGGAACCGTTCCCGAGCCCTGGACAGCTGACCTCAGCAAAGGATTTGTTAACGACCGCCTCCGGTCTGTGTTTTAAGCAAGCACTCGCCCCGGTGTTTGAGCGTGGCCCCCTGATGCAGACGAGGTGCCAGGGCAGAGGCCTGAGCTCTGGGAAGACATCTCCTCACTGACCAGTCAAGACCCCGCCTCCATGGCAGAAGGATCACATGCCAGCGACCCCGGGGTCTGGCCCCCCAGGCCGGTGCCCGCCAGACGTGGCGGTTTCTCAGGGCGGGGGCTGTACCTCCACGGCCTGGCGGGCAGTCTGGCTGGTCTGTCTAACGTGGGCCTTCGAATACGGACTCTGACCCAGAGGGCAGGAACCCCGGGCAGTTTCTGGCCCTCGGGGCGGAACGTCTCTCCCGGTGCCTGCAGCTGTATCAGCACGTTTACATTTTACTGCAGAGCCAACGCGAGTTCACTCTCTGACAGACTCGAGCGGGGAGAAAACATTCTGGAAACCCAGTGGGGAAAAGACACTCGAAACCCAGTGGTGACTGAGCAAGGTGCTTGTTCCAGAGGTGGCACATCTGCTGGGACAGCAGTTCCAGGCGACGGTTCTGTGGACCGCCTCCGTGCAGGATCGTTTCTCAGAAGACGCTCCCGCTGTATCATCACTGACACGAGCGAGGAGGACAACACTGGGCGCCTTGCTCGTCTGATTTCGTTACTGAACTCAGCAAGCCCAGCTCGATCCGGCAGTGGATCTTCAAGACCGTTACATCCGTCCTTCTTAACAGGTACATTAGAAACCGTTGCTGTGTGCATAACTGCACCCAGGCATCATTTAGTTTTACATTTGATCAGGAAATGCACCGTGGGTTGTTAGGTTTTCGGGTAATCTGGGTATGACCACACAGAGGGGTGCATCATTCTAGGTCCCTGACTTTAGACATGCAGACTTGGTAAGTCGGTGGCTTTTTAAAAATTGAAACATGCTCTAGTCTGCGTTCAATTTTTAAACATGCAACGTCTATACTAGCAGCTCTTTGGCTGGAGAAATGCAAGGCATGCAGCGATGCCACGTGTACTTCCGGGCATGCAAGTGTCCGCGCCTGCGCAGACCTCAGTTGCTGAATTAGGGCAGGTGTGCATGCTTCTTCGAGTGCTCCACTGTCTCTCTGCCTCACCCGGGGCTCATTCACAGATATGCACGACTCCAGCTCGGAGCAGAGCTCCAGAGGGAGAATTCTTAACTCCAGACCTCACAGCGTGAACCAACGACAGCCGTTCCCGCTTTCTAGAGGGAAACAGGGATGCTTTAAAAATACCAAGCTCCTCCCTGAGATGAGATGAAAGGAGAGGAAGTATAACCAGACCGGTTTCCGTTTCACACAAAAGAATCTCTGTCGCCAGCTGGTCACGACGGGTCTAGCGTGAACATTTTTCTTTAGTTAAAACGGTCACATTCGTGTTTGCGGTTTCTTTCTGAAATAATTAAAAAGCCAACTAAGTTTCGAAAGGTTTTTAGGTTGCCACGTAAACACTCTGCTCCGAAGCGAGGGACTGCCTCGCACACCGCTACGGGAACGAGACGCTGAGGCTGTCCGACATTTCAGATACATTCACCTCCCGAGCTGACGTGGAGAGTCGCCCCATGGACCAAGAGGTCCTGGGTTCGATTCCCAGTCAGGGCGCATGCCTGGGTTGTGGGCTCAGTCCCCAGTAGGGGCGTGCAGGAGGCAGCCGATCAATGATTCTCTCATCATGGATGTTTCTCTCTCTCTCCCCCTCTCCCTTCCTCTCTGAAATCAATAATAAAAAAAAAAAAACCCAAACAACTCAGGTATGTTTTTAAAAGCAGGAAGTGTCACTGAGGGAGGACTGCGGAAAAGGGGAAGAGAATGCGTATGTTCCGATGGCTGCACAGGTTACTTTTTAAAATATATATATATATTATTGATTTTTTACAGAGAGGAAGGGAGAGGGACAGAGAGTTAGAAACATCGATGAGAGAGAAACATCGATCAGCTGCCTCCTGCACACCCCCCACTGGGGATGTGCCCACAACCAAGGTACATGCCCTTGGCCGGAATCGAACCCGGGATCCTTCAGTCCGCAGGCCGACGCTCTATCCACTGAGCCAAAGTTACTTAAAACCTGTTACCTTCTCGAGTCCTCAGGACACCACCTTCTCCCCAGGCTGTCAATGGGGAGCATGGGGTGGGTGGACGTGAGCAGCTGCCCGGCTAACAGCTGCTCAGTTAACAGGCGGCAGTGCAGGGTCCGAGGCCACCGCTGCCTCCGGTGCCTCAGGATGACAAAGAAGTGTTCTTCAGGTTCTCACTTTGTTGGTTTTCCCAAACACTGGATAGAAAACGCGTCTGGAAAATGTCCACGGCCTGAGGACAATCGCATTTTCCCAATTCTAGGATGTCATCCTTTATATGACCCAGCGGTCTTATTATAGTGTTTTAGAGAGATAAAATACCTCCCCATAAAAGGTACCTGTCGATTTTTCAGCACAGATTTGAAACGTGGAAAGAGTGGGTCTAAGAAGCAAGGCGATGGGGAGATGGTTGGCCTCGATCTCCAAGCGGCGCCATGTAGGCCTCGCTGAGGCTCGCACAGCCGCCCGACTGGAACCCGGAGTTCAGTGGGACCAGAGGGCAGAGTGTCGGGGTAAGATGGGTGTCTGACTGTTTGGTTTTCAATCGGTTATCAATCCGATAAAGTACGTGTGGGTGTCGTCCTGTCTCCACAGAAACAAAACAGTGAGTTCTCTTACCGAAGTGGCTTAGAACAACACCCGATACTATCATTTTGTCACCAGATTCTAGGGAGTCGAGTTTCCAAATCACAGTGTTTCCGACAGTGACAGGAGTCCTGTCGCTGGCTTGTCTTAGTCAAGTTACAAACAATCCCCACAACGCACAGGTCACCTACAACCATGTCTACCACGTAAGGACACTCAGCAGAAGTCCCGGTCACCATCTCGGGGGGGGGGGCGTCGACCTGCTCACTCGTATTTCCGAACGTGCTCGAGTGAGTTCGTGCTCCCTTTTCAGCATCATTATTTGTGCTTGTCCATCTCTGGAAAAAAGTTTGTTTTCTATCTACCTGTTAATACTACCGTATCTTACAGATGCTGTACTGATATGGCCTATAAAACAACGGGAAAAGGCAGTGGAGGAAGAAAATTCAATTTTATAAACTGAAACCAAACTCCATCGATTGAACTGGTTTCATTAGTGTTACCTGTGTTGTCAGCATACTTTTCAGTATGCAGACTTGGTAACTATAAACCAGAATTGTTGAAACTGGAGTTATCCTTGAAAATCCAGTGCCTTCGGCCTCCAGACCTCTAGAACCTAGAACACAGATGCTCAATGAACTGCTACCGGGCTGGCTGCACAAACCCAGCTTCGGCAGGGGCGGGGGGGGGGGGGGGACCTGTTTTCTGCCAAGGGCATTTGGATATTTCTGACATCATTCGTGGGCCATACAAAGTTATCAGCTTAAAAATTAGCCTCCTGTATTTGGTCAGACATTTAATTAACTCGCCCCTAATGCCGTGGCGGGGCCAGACCAAATTCTCAGGCCTTCTCTGGCCCGCGGGCCCGATGTTCCCCGCCCCGGCTTAGGTCACCGGGTTGTGGTTCTCAAAGGATTGTGCTCCTTCGGTGCCAAGAAAGAACTGCACGTCAGGGTCCAGGTCGCCGAAGGCACGTCCTATTGTAACTGCACTTACTCCTGAAGGTCACGACACCGATGACAGCAGAGCCGTCTCCTCGAATGGGCAAGGACAGAGAATACAGGCCAGAAACCCCGGCTTCCGAGGCCCCGGCTGTGCCTGCCGAGAGCGGCCAGGGCCACATTCTGAACCTCCTCCCAGGGACCAGGAAAAGAGTACCCACCCAGCGGCTTGGAGCGGAGGGTATCGGGCCAGCGGGATCGGACCTGTGACCATTCAACTATGAAGGACAACCCCAGGACGTCCCCGGGCATTCTAGGCCACACACACCCCCGTGGGGTACTGCTGCAGTCTCCACAAAAGGTAAACAATAAAAATCAAAAGAAGAGGGGAAAAAAGTTGCGGCAGAGTGCGCTGAAGTGATGTATGAGCAACAGCACTGACAGCCGGCCAAGCCCAGAGGCTCATTTCCACGGGACGCCCCGCGATCGTCTGACTCAGGGACAGCGGGCGCGGCTCCTGGGGAGCGCAGGCACAGCCGCTTCACGGCACCCACGCCGGGACGGCACCCACGCCGGGACGGCAACCACGCCGGGACGCTCAGCCAGGGAAGTGGTTTGTGAGTCTGTGGGTTTGAGCAGGCGGAGCCTCGCAACGGGGCAGCCGGCGTGGCTTTCCGATCAGTGACCTGTCGCTCTCAGGGCTGCGACAGCTCATGGGGAACTTAGGGAAAGAGAGGGCTTGCCGCTTTCCAGAAAGCTCATTGGGATTGCAGAGCGAGAGGCAGAGGCCCGACGAGAAGGACCAGCGCGGGGTGTCTGGTTTCACCCACTCCACTGCTCCAACGAGGTCCCTTTCCTGGACGAGGCAAGAGAGCCAACGTGGGGGCGGAAACGACCCTCGGCGACACATCCCACATCCAGGGCTCGCTCCTCGCCGCGTGCACAGGGCCACTCGAAAACCGCCTCATCAGATGCGACCAGAGAAGGGGGAGCTCCCGCCGCTGGCCTGGGCCGCTCCCTCTCGGCTGAACAGCCCCCCCAGGCGTTGCTGGAGGACTGCGCTCGCAGAGAAGCACACGTCACAGCGCAGAGTAGACGCAGAATGCAGGCCGTGAGGACCACCTCGCCGGGTGTCGGCGTCGGCTAGTTACCTAGGTGATGGCAGCATCTGGCCAACTCAAGGGTTTGGAAACCCAGTCGTCAAACAGAGAGAAAAACGTGTGTCCCAGCCCGGCCGGCGTGGCTCAGAGGCTGAGCATCGACCCAGGAACCAAGAGGTCACGGGTCGATTCCCGGTCAGGGCACGTGCTGGGTTGTGGGCTCCATCCCCAGCAGGAGGCGTGCAGGAGGCAGGCGATCCATGATTCTCTCTCATCGTTGATGTTTCTGTCTCTCTCTCAAAAAGAAATATAAAAAATAAAAAAATAAATAAAAACGTGTGCCCCAGAGTGTGATCTTCGCTTCCTCCAACTGGGGTTCTTTAATTCCAGTGGGACAGCCTCACCCACCTTCTCTGAACGTGGTAACTCAGCCAGCACGTTCCAGGAAGAGGCTGCGTGGGGCCCAGCTCCCGCTGCCTGTGAGGACCCGCAGGGATGTGACAGGTCACAAAGCCCTCGCTCGCAGGGGAGGGGGCGTCTGTCCAGCCGTCGCTTTTCAGGAGCGGCCGCTCTGATCTCGGAGGACTTTCTAACACCCCAACAAGCAGCGTCCTGAAGGTGAGGTGGGAGGCGTTCTACCTGGAAGGAGGCGTGGGCCTTCCCGCCCACGAGGATCGATCGCTATGGGGCCCATTCCTGACCGTTTCCCTTCCGCGTGGGGATCCGGGTTTCCGCTATCGGATGGAGGAACGTCCTGCTCCCTGCCCGGCACAGCCCCCCGGACGGCAGTGCTCCCAGCAGGTGCACGAGGGGTTTCTCGGCCTCAGCCATCCTCCAGGCACCTGCGCTCACCAGGGGAGGGAGGGGAGCTGTCGGCTCCACCTCCGTGTCCAACCAGCTTCCTCCTAAATGGACAGCGAGGGCGTCCGAGGCCAGACCCGCCCCTAGGATGTCAGCAAGAACCTGAAGGTGCTTTTAAGGCTTTTTTAGCCTCTTTCAGGCCGAGCCTGCGGGGAAAGGCTGGGCTGGGGGTGGGCTGGGGGGTGTTCAGTGCTTTTCCTTAGCCTTGCCCGGGTGAAGACGGAAAGTGGGGCGCGTTCCTGGTCGCTGTGCTGTGGGCATCGGCCTGTGTTCAGTCCTGATGGCCAGCATCGTCCACTGATCCAGGGAGCCTTCTGCTGCGTTCGCCGGGGGCTGCGGTCAACAGGTGTTCCACAGACACTGTCCCATCACATTTAGCCAAGTTTCCAACTAGTTCTTCTCACGGGGAACCGCGATGAAGTGCGCCATCATCTTCCTTCACGCAAACTCCAGGGACACAGGTTCTCCCGAGAACGTTCCTCCTCCAAGAGCAAGTTCATCCTGGGGACCGCGAGGAGGCGTGTCCCCGTGAAGTCTGTGATGGGACAGAGAGGGAGCGAGACTCTCACTCTCTTACGGAAACGAGGCCTTGGTCTCGGAGGAACTTATAAAAACTCAGCTCTCCTGTGGCTGTAGGTTGGGGCGGCCCGTGCGTCCCTGTAAGGGCCGTCTTGTCCGAAGGGCCACCCACTCTGCCCAGGAACTCTCCTCCGCTGTGTTCCAGCTGCAAACCCAGTGGTTGCCATGGAGACGGTCTGACCTTGGAAGGAAAAGCCTGCCGACCCTTGGCTTCAAACAGAATGAACGGACATCAGCATCGACACACGCAGGCGGGCGGGCGGGAAAGAACACCCCCGGAAACACGGGGCGCGTGAGGCGCTCTGAAGGCTGCCCCGCCCTCAGAAACCTCGCCGGGGGCCATGCAGCGTGTCAGTGTAGAGCGAGGGAGGAGGGGTGCAAAGTGAAGTCGAGAGAGAGTCCCACGTTATATTTTTGGGGCGCCTTCTCTTAGCACGACGTACGTATGAGACGAACGTGGACAAATTCATCTGCGTGGGAGCCTGTGTTTGGTGACTTAGATTCCCAGGTTTTAAACCAGTTTTCTGGCACGAAATCCTTGTCCAAGTCCCGCCCGGCGGGGACCCTCACCCCGCTGCACGCTGACACATGAGCACCCTGCTCTGCGGCCTACCAGGCCTGAGCGCCATCATTTCTTTAAGACGCACATGATGGGAGCGTCGCCTCTTAGCTGCAACGCAGGACACACCGAGGGGAGCCCTCACACAGCGCCCCTCACCAGCTCCGCCTGTGAACACAGGAGGCCAGCTCCGCTCACGTCACAGCGGACGTCGGGGCCGATTCTGAAAGGCCGGCTCTGGGTGCTGACTTACCTCGCAGCGTCAGGGACGGGAGAACAGAAAATAAAACGGGAGGGACAGGGGAACGGGGAAACGGACATTCTAAACAAGACAGAGATTCATTCAAAAGCAAAACGCCGATGCCACCTAGGGAGCCTTCTTGCTTTAGAAATTTGGACCCAGCAGACGAGAGAAGTTCGCGAGGCAAACGGCCTCGCTCCCAGGCACCCACCCGCTCCCCGTTTCAGCCTTCGGAGTCCCACGTGTGCCCCCGGCCGCCTGTGCGCGCCGGAGGCGACTCCCCCTCCTCCGCATGCCCTGTGCGGCCTCCGCGCCCCCCTTCGCTTGCTCATGCATCGGGCATCGGCACGCCTGCCCCCGGCGACTGTCTCCTGCGGAGCAGCAGTGTTAGTAGTCAGGGTTAGTTTCACTCGTGTCTCATCTCATTCCGTGGACGTGAAACTTACTGGCATACCTCGGCGCAGCCCCATGCAAGCAAGCAGAAAGCAAAAGACCGAGAACGGAGGAAGGCGCTCGGGCCGGCAGACAGCGGCACTCACCCTTTTGTACAGCCCGCGGTCCGCCAGGGGGCTTCAGACAGTGAAACAACACCAGACAGCTATTAGCACGGAGGCTGACAGAGGCTCACAAACAGCTTTACTTCAACACAAGCAGAGAGTTTAAAAGGGGTCCCGTGGGTGGGAAGGAAGCGTGGTGGTCGGGTGTGTGAGATGAGCAGGTAGAGAATCCACCAATTTGTTATTTTTTACTTATTTCCTATGGTTATTATTTTTGTTTAATCCTCACCTGAGGATTTTTTTTTTCCCCACTGATTTCTAGGGAGAGAGAGTGGAAGGGAAGGAGGAGAGGGAGAGACAGAGAGAGGGAGGGAGGAACATCGACGTGACGGATCACATCGATAGGTTGCCTCCCGCATGAGCCCCTACCAGGGCTGCGGAACCTGCAACCGAGGTAACACGTGCCCTTGACTGGGAGTCGAAACCGTGACCCTCCAGTCCGCAGGCGGATGCTCTAACCACTGAGCACACCAGCCAGGGCACCGATTTATTTTTAAGTCTAGAAACGCTGGGGTCACGTGACAGCACATCCTGAAGAGAGGGGGCTCCTGAAGCCACTCCCTGCCCACCTGCCTAAGAGGGTCCCGGGAGGCTTCCCGTTTTGCCGCCTCTAAGTGACAAGCCACAGACTCCCTCTGAGCATGCGGCTCAGGGACCCTGATGGAAGCAGGCCACACCCGTCCGAGGGAAACATGAGCTCCACCTCCCAGGGGCGACTCTCGGGGTCCCCTCAGCTCCTGCACAGACCAGGGAGCGGAGTGAGTGCCCATCTCAGCTGGCGTCCAAAGTCCAAAGGTCACTGCAGCCTCCCTGCCCGATTCTAAAACCCGAACCAGGGGCGGGCACGTGACCGAGAGGGCCAACCGGGCCTTTTACCCCAAACAACGGACAGACTCGGAGTTCACAGCCTGACGCTCTCTTCCTCACACACCTCCCTGTGGCCGCCCAGGGCGCTGCCGTTAAAAAGGAACCGGGGACGGGAAAACCTCCCGCCTGCCCTGCCAGTTTACGGAGGAGGACTCACAGCAGGCCCAGAGGAGGCACCGCTCAGCCCACCGGGCGGCCCCTCATCCGCCCGATGGGAACAGCGCCGGGCTTGGCCACGGAAAGCCAAAGCTCAGTCACCGGGCTGCATCGCTGACCCTCGTGGTCAAAGCCGAGGCTGAGACCAAAAGGAACAGGAAAAATTAACTTGTGGACATCTGGGTTTGTTGGAAGTGGCCTCAAGGAGGGACGGGAAAGGCAATTTCCTTGACCATCAACTGCCTGGGAAGCAGGCACCGAGCCTCCCCGTGCAGGGGGCGGGCGCCCCGGCGGCTTGGGCTTCGCAGGAAGAGGAGGAGCGGAAGGAGGGTGCTGACCTCCGTGAGCGCGTGCAAAGGGCCGGGGGTCCTGGACACCCTCCTGGAGGAAGGCAGTAAACCCCTCTCTTCCGATGGGCGGACTCCGCGCCGAGTAGAGGCAGGACGGGTGACACAGAGGCTGGCGTGGGCGAGGCTTGTGGGACTGACCTCGTTACGCCAGAGCACAGGCCCCCGGGACCTGCCTCTCCTAACCAGACCTGCTGTGTCCGCATCCACGGGGCGTCTCCTGGCGTCTCCCGGTAGCTAAGCCCGGTGGAGAGCGAGCGAGCAGGCGACTGAGGGAACGAGAGCTCCGTGCAGCGCACTGTGGCCTCTGGACACCCACCCGCCTTATCCGAAAGGAGGCACTTTTCAAAGATTTTATTACTGCTAACGAGTGGCTCCGGCCCCGGTCCCTCCTGTCGCCACAGAAATGAGTTCTTTCGTTCATTTAAGTAAAATTACAGGTAGCCAGCGAGCCCCTGTGAAGGCTCAAAGTCAAAATGCTTTCCCAGTTCGCAAGCGGATGGCTCTAGGAGTAAGAACGAAAGTGGAGGGAACCTCTGGGGAATCGGACTGGACCTGAACATGGGCTTTCGGGGCGACAGGCCGGGCCAGGCCATGAGCGAACAGCACGGCTCCCGGTGCACAGAAATGCCAGGACCACAGGACAGCGGCCTGGACGCGGCCAGAGGCCACTGCTACAGCCGGCGGCCTGGGGCGGCCTGGGCAAAGGAAACCCGCTCTGCACCAGCCCCGGATCCAAGGACAGAGCCTGATCCTCACCGAGCAAGGTCCAGCTCGAGGAGCCACAGAGAAAGCCCGCCGCCTGGCTCCACGGGGAGGGGCGGGTCTGTGGGGTCCACTGTCTGCTCCTGACCGCGGGCCTCTAACCTCAGGGGTGCGCCCCTCCCTAGCATCTCCCCTGTCCCTCCTCAGCCTGGCTTTCCTGGGGGATTCCAGAGCCTGCTGTCTGCCGCGCGTCCAGCAGAGGGCGCCGGCCACTCCCAGACAATCCACGTCTATCTTTCCCGGGAGAAGAGAAAGCCTGTCTGTGTTTTGGACACACAACAGCCCAGCGAGGCTCTAGGGAAGAGCAGACTGCAACATGGCACGGAAACCACAGGCCAGAGGGAAACGGGGGATTAAAGCTCATCCAACTAAGCTGTCCTCACACCGAATTAAAACAGAAACGCTGGCCTGGAGCTCCATCGGGCACGGGGACCAGCGTTCAGCGGCAGCAGCTCAGTCCCTAGTGAGGAGTTCTACGTCCCGGTGTCACTGGGAGGCTCGCCCTGACTCTCTGCGGGGGGTGGGGGAGGGGGGGATGGCTCTCCGAGGGCGTGAACGAGTGGCTCAGAGACCAGGCTGCTCTGTCAGCTGTGAGGAGGCAAATGCACAGATGAGGTGAGGATGAGTGGACCTACCTGTGGCGACAGCGTCGTAGAAACCGCATTATTTTCCGAGCAGCTTGGTCCTGCTTTTTGGTTAGCAAACTGCTCCTGCAAAAAAGCCAGAACGGTCATTACCGTCCCGAGAGGGTGCTGGGAAGCTTCCTCCGCGGGAGCGGGGAGTCGGGGTGCCGGACTGTAAGGGAACAGTTCGTGCAGCAAACCCCACACGGAGCAGGACCTGCTTCAGGGACCCGTGGGGGCGTCACTGGGGAGTGGGGAGGGGGTGGAGGAGGGAGGAGGGAGGGGAAGAGAAGCACCCCCAGCTCGCTCTGCTGAGAACGGCGTCACAGGCCCCGTCGTCTGGAAGCTGACCTGCCGCCTCACACTCCCTTTGGGCGACTGTCTCCTAAGCTTGCTGTCACGTGTCTCCCTGGCCTCAGGCACACTCAGCAGAGCTTCTCCCCACTCCTCCCTGGCCTCCCGTGTGGAGACAGCGCGTCACAGTGGCCACCTGAGTCTCTGCCCACCTGAGCCTCTGCCCACCTGACCTGCACCCACCTGAGCCTCTGCCCACCTGAGCCTCTGCCCACCTGACCTGCACCCACCTGAGCCTCTGCCCACCTGAGCCTCTGCCCACCTGAGCCTCTGCTGCACGATGACCGCGGTCCGGCGCGCCGGCCGCCGCTGGCCGCACCTCCGGTAGCTGCGGTAGAACTTCTGGATGAGCACGGCCGCGCGCCGGCTCTGCTGGAACTTCTTCTGCTCGTAGTAGCTGCGGAACTTGCTCTGGATCAGGATGGCGGCCTGGGTCATCTTTTTATACAGCGCGTACTGCGGGAGACAGGGGCAGAGCGTGACCACGGAGCGCACGGGGCCGTGCTCGGCTCTCGGCGGGCGGGCGGCGAGAAGCCCCTCTCCCCTCTCGCCGTGTTCTCCGTTTCGGGCTTAACCACCAACCAGGCCAGCCAGGCCTCTCTCCACCTGCCTTTCCAGAACGGAAACTATTACTCTAAGGGTCACCCCCAGACGATGTACTGCTTTTCTAAGGTGCTTTGTTGCCCCCAAATTCCAAAATATATTGCCCTTCTTGAAAAAAGAATTTTTTAAAAAAGATTTTTCTAAAATTGATTTCAGAGAGGAAGGGAGAGGGAGAGAGAGATAGAAACATCAATGATGAGAGAGAATCATTGATCGCTGCCTCCTGCACACCCCCCACTGGGGTTGAGCCTGCAACCTGGGCTTGTGCCCTGACCGGGAATCACACCGTGACCTCCTGGTTCATAGGTCGACACTGAACCACTGAGCCACACCGGCTGGGCAGAAAAAAAGAATTCTTAACAGCAACCCACTTAGACGCTTAGGAATCTGAGGAACATACACGGAAAGTGAACGGTAAGTGCTGAGGATGAATCCTTGCTCTCCACTCTTGGAACCTTTCTGATTAGCCGCCGTGAGGCCTCCCAGGCCCCCTCACTATCAGCCCATCAGCAAACTCCCGAGTTACAAGGTCCCAAACGCAAGGCTTATCATGAAACGCTGACACCTTCGAGCCACTCTAACCTGCAGGAGACGAGCACTCGGGGGCCAGCGCCGGGCCAAGCCCGGAAGGCCGCTGTCCCCGGACCAACCGGGCCGGCTCGGGGGCTGGCGGCAGGGCTCAGGGAGGGAGGCGCGGGGGCACGAGCCCCTTCCCTCTCAGTCTGCGGGCGCCACAGACTCCGAGCTCTCCGCCTGTCAGAACCTACGTCCACGTCGCTCAGGAAACAATACGACTCGGGGGGCCCAGGAAGCGCTCGGCTTGCCAGAGGGCAACTTACCATCGGAGGGAAACGCTCTGGACACCCCTGCGCCTGTCTGTCTGCGTGTGTGCGGTGGGATGGGGGGAGGGGCCTCCTGCAGGGACCCTCTCGTCTAACCCGACCTGCTTTCCACTTCCCTGCGTCCAGGAGTCTTTTGAGACAAGGACGCCGGGTCCCACAGAGCCTCAGGGGCCCTCCCATCCGCGTGCCCTGGGAAAACGGGCAATTCACTTTGTGGCTCACGCGACTGGCTGGGATGGATTCTTCGGATGGACACCAGCCAAAAAAGTGTCCAATTGTTGATACGGAATAAGCATGAGGTCTCCGGAGGGAGGACAGACGCCCTGCGGTCAGCTGGCCTGGCGGGGGTGGGGGTGGGGTGGGGATGGCTGATTCATGACCCTGCCATCGGAATGGCCCCTTCGTGTCGCTGGTGATGGGAGTGGAGTTTGTGACTCTGGTGGAATGGTTTGTGAGAGGACTGGGTGTGGCATTACCTTCAAGACTATCCATGTCAGCTTTGGGGGAGAAACAGAGAATACAAGATTAACGTTAGATCGCTCGGCGGAAGGAAGCTGAAAAGCCAGAACCAATGAAACTCCCACCACCACCACCACCAACAGAAGGGCGAGCTGGCTGGATCCAGGCCTTCCGCCTTCCAGAAGACTCGCCTCCTGCGGGTCAGTATTTCAATAAAGAATGCCTTCCTGCCCTGACCGGTTTGGCTCAGCGGATGGAGCGTCGGCCTGCGGACTGAGGGGTCCCGGGTTCGATTCCGGTCAAGGGCATGTGCCTTGGTTGCAGGCACATCCCTAGTGGGGGGTGTGCAGGAGGCAGCTGATCGATGTTTCTCTCCCACCCATGTTTCTAACTCTCTATCCCTCTCCCTTCCTCTCTGTGAAAAATCAATAAAATATATTTAAAAAAAGAAAAAAAGAATGCCTTCCGTCCTGCTGGCTGCAGACAACACTTCTTTGGGAGGGGATTTAAAAGAAACACCCAAAATACCAAACTCAGATTTGGGACTAAATCCCTGCTGCCATCACAGGCTTGAAGCTCTGACTCGGGGTGTCTATGGCTTGTGCTAAGGAGAAGCCTGCCCACCAAGAGAAGCCGGTGCGCGGAGCAGCGCCCCCTGCCGCCGGGCTGCGGGAACTGCGGTGTCAGCGTTTACACAATAAACCTTCATTTTCTGGGATCATGAACTCAACCGGCTAAAGCTGAAGAGGCCCCCTCCCCTCCCCACGCAGGAACAGAGCGCAATCCTAGAGAAACTCGATAAAATGGCAACCCACGTCGGACACCAAAGCCCTGGGTCGTATCGAGGGAACGTAATCCCAAATTTCTACGTGGCGATTATACATACACCTTGGCATCCAACAGTCGCCCAATAAACATTTTAAACCCACGGAAAGCACAACCGATGGAAGATTCCAGAATCTACCGACAGGACTGAACTCAAGCACATGAGCCACTCAAAGCTCCATCAGGCAACGCTTTCTATTTTCTAACCGCCTCGGGATGGTTACAAAGATGGAGTATTTTCTTAATTTCTCTGAACCTCAGCCTCTTTGTCTGGAAGACGGACATAAAGTTGTTTCCTTTAAATGGCGGTAAGGAGCGGATGAGATGATGCGCCTGAAAGACCCGGTCCCTCTGAGGGGCTCCCCGAGTCAGCCCCCCCCCTCTGGCGGGAGCTGTGACCTGCGGGTTGTCCTGGCCACAGTCCCAGGGCAGGAGAGAGCGCGTGGCTGCCCTTCCCGCATCCCTTCGCTAAGCACCGCAAACGCGCTTGACGGTTCTCAGAGATGTTTGTGATTCTTCACCACAGAACGGGTAAGAAGCAGCTGACAGGAGAAGTGGCTGAGGATGACATAACGTAGACAGTTCAAGGTCAAGGATGACAGCCAGCACTGACCTCCAGCCGCCAGTCAACTCGGTGAAGCCCTTTAGTCACCACGGGGCTTATGGGAAATTACGGCAACACAGACCCTCACGGGTCAGTACCAAAGGCCAAAAACGGGAACAAAGTGATTGTGTGGCGTCTGTCTCGTGGCAGTGGGTGCCGTTTTTCTCCTTTTCCCCGTCTCTGGAACACTCTCCTCCTGTTTTTAATCAAGAGTCAGCCCTCGTCCTGGGCCGCCTGCTGCCCTCGGGCAGCCCCACAGGAGGGTCCTCGGCCTCAGTCCCAGGGCCCTGCAGGTGGTTACCTGTTTGTACTTCCTGTAGCAGCGCTGGATGACGGCAGCAGCCACTTCCTGCTGTTCTCGCAAGGGTCGGCCCTGCGGGGAGGGGTTGGGGGGGGGGGGGGGGAGAGAATAAAACGTGATTCGGTATGAGAAATGTCAGCCTTCCTGTGGCTTAAAGAGAAGCAACGCTCACTTCATTAACTTTCTCAGAACCGAGACCCCCAGGCTTACCAAAATACAGTGCAGTGAGAAGTATACATTTTAAAAAATGAATTTACAGAATAAATCTCCAACTATTCTTGCTTCTAAATAGAGCCATTTTATCTGGGTGTTAACTAACCTAAAAATATATTCATTTTTGCCCGGCCGGTTGGTTGAGCGTTGTCCCATGCACCAAGAGGTCACGGGTTCGATTCCTCATCAGGGCACATGCCTGGGTTGCAGGCTCGATCCCCAGTAGGGGGCGTGCAGGAGGCAGCCAATCCATGATTCTTTCATCACTGATGTTTCTATCTCCCTCTCCCTCTCCATTCCTCTCTGAAATCAATAACAATGTATTAAAAAGAAAAGAAAAAGGAATGGCCGGTGTGTTAGCGGGAATGCTCGTGACCCCCGCTGCCTCCGGGGCCTGAAGAAGGTCGGGCCAGGACTCGGATCCCCTGTACCTTGTATTTCCGGAAGGCGGTCTGGACGAGCCGGGCGGCTTCATAGAGCTCGCGCTGTTCGTGGTCAGACAGGGTGAGCTGCGCAAACTCACTCTCCACCTTCTCGCTGGTGGACGCGCTCAGGAACTCCGACCAGTCCGCCGCCGAGGGGAGGCTGGGCTTCTCGAAGGCCATGTCGCTGGCTGGAGAGCCTCCGGGGCTCAGGCTGGTGTTGGAAGAGGGGGTTAGAGGCTCGCTATACGCGCTTCTGGAACGAGAGGGGACACGGGGGAGGCGTGATCCATCTGCACGACCCACGACACGCTGACGTGAGACAGACGGGAGCCACCGGAGCCACGGGGCCGTGAGGAATGTGCTTTCATTCCGGCGCCCAACACCCCGACTTTAACCGTCCTTCCGTCAGCAAGTTCACACGGGACCCCTGCCACGCGGTCAGCACGAGGCTGAACCCTACACCCACTGAGAACCCTGCCCAGGCAACTCCAGTGAACCTGGGGAAACCTGTGACACGCCATCTCACCGGCTGATGTGGGGAGAGAAACCGTGGAGGAGGAAGAGCCCTAACGCTCCCTCACTTAGAAAGAAGTGTCTTTGTTGTTGAAAGTATTCCAGACGTCCCTTCTCCTCCCCATTTGCCTTCCCACCCGCATGCCCCAGGCCTTCCCTGCACCATCGTCTGTGTCCGTGGGTTATGCGTGTCTGCACGTAATGCTTTGGTTAGTCTCTGCCCCCATCCCTCTCCGGAGGTGTGTCAGCCTGCCCCCTAGTCTGTCTCGGGATCTATTCTGTTCCGGTTCGTTTTGTTCATTAGGTTCCACACGAGTGGATCGTGTGCTCATCTTTCTCTGACCGGCTCACGGAGCTCAGCCCGACACTCTCCAGGCCCCTCCAGGCCGTCTCCAAGGGTGAGGGCTCCTCCTTTTCGCCGCTGCGTGGTGTTCCACGGCGTCGATGCACCCAGCCTCTTATGCACGCATCTGCCGACGGGCAGCCTCCTCCCTTGCTTAGTGAGCTCTAACCACCCGGCAGCCTCAAACCCGGCAGCAGCCCAGGCCCCGTCAGACCCGGGAACTTCCCCCGCGGCCTCGGACCTGATCTGGGCGGCGTTCGGCAGGTGGTCCACGTCCGCCAGGTAACTGGCCAGCCAGCTCATGGTGCTGCTGACGGTGGCCGTCTCCGTCCGCGCCAAGGCCGAGGGCTCCGTGGGCCCGAAGGTCTCCTGCTTGATGCGCTCCGGCGTGGCCTCGATGATGTGCTCCGCCAGGGTCATCATGTTCACCTGGAACGGAGAGCGCAGGGCGTCAGGTTCGGGGGACTCGGAGCCCGCCGCCCGCCCGCCCGCCCGCCTCGGAGAGAGGGGACGCAGGCATCGGCTTACCCGCCACCCCATCCACTCCAGCATCACTGTTACGTTTTACACCCTTCCCCCGACTACCTCCAAGTCCTACTTTTTTAAAATATATTTTTATTGATTTCAGAGAGGAAGGAGAGAGAAACATCAATGATGAGAGAACCATTGATCGGCTGCCTCCTGCACGCCCCCTCCTGGGGATCAAGCCTGCAACCCAGGCATGTGCCCTGACTGGGAATAGAACCGTGACCTCCTGGTTCATAGATCAACACTCAACCACTGAGCCACACCAGCCGGGCCCTCCAAGTCCTATTTTGGCTAAAACCTTAGTCAAGTCTTACAGCAGTCCTGGCTGGTGCCTGCTCGCTCCTCTCAGCTGGGGTCACCCTCTTAGTGGCACTGTGAATGGGCAGTTCTCCGGCAAGTTGTGTGAATGAGGCGACACCAGAGGTTACCTAACCAACACCCCCCCCTTTGCCTGGAGAACCCCAGTTCTTAGGGAGCAGCAGTGAGCCAGGCCCCCGGGCCCAGCTGGTGAGTGATAAGCAGTTATGATCATCCTCTTCTTGATTTCCCACCTCCCCACGCACCCAGGAACCTACTTCTGGACAATGAGACTCTACAGAAAATACTTTTTAAAAACTAAGTCACTCTAGTTAGGTTGCTGATAGTTGCTCCCCAAATACATTCCTAATAGTTACGCCAGGAAGCTTCCAACTAGTCTGGAGGGAGGCATGTTTTCAGAATTAGAGATAGGACCTTGTTTTTAAAATGTCCTTGCACATCTTTTGATAACGGAATGTGCAATACAACAGTTGAAGGTTTTGTTAATCCTCACCCGAGGATATTTTTCCATTGATTTTTAGAGAGTGGAAGGGAGGGGGAGAGATGGAGAGAGAGAAACATCGATGTGAGAGAGATACATCTATTGCTTGCTTCCCGACTGCACCCCAACTGAGACCGGGGCTCAAGCCTGCAACTGAGGAATGTGCCCTTGACCGGAATCGAACCTGCGACCTTTCAATCTGAGGGCTGATGCTCTAACCACTGAACAACCGGTCAGGGTAACAGGTGAAGTCTGTAAGAGAATTGAAATGTTCGGAGCCGATCTATACAAGGGTGACAAAATGCTTATCTTACGACACGAACCTCAAAAACATTCTGCTGAGGGGGAAGAAGCCAGATACAGAAGACTACATATTTTATGATTCCGTGTCTATAACATTTCTAGAAAAAGCAAAACTCTGGGGAGAGAAATCAGATCAGTGGTTGCCTAGGGCCGGGACGGAACGGAGTGACGGCAAGCGACACAGGGATGTGGGATGAGGGGCCCGGGTGACGGTTGCACAGCTGTGTCCGTTCACCAAATCCCGCCAGTGGACACGGAGGAAGGGTGAGCGTTATGCACGTTACGTCAATCAAGCTGCTAAACACACGTATCTCGGGCAATTTTCTAAATGTTCAACGTAGAACAGTAACTATTTCTGTAATTGGGATAAAATGAAGACATTTGGGGGGAAATATCACAGCTTTTCTTTTCCTCTGATCCTGGCTCTTGATGTGAGGAGGACGTAGGTCCTACCTTGATTTTCTTTTTTCTACCAGGGAGGTATTCGTGTATTTTATTCAAAGCAAAGGGGAATTTCTGGAGACTAAGGAATCTGGAGCCTGCCGCTATCGCCCCCTAAATCCTCCGTTCCGTAACTATGTGGCAGTGTGGGAACAGCTCAGGACCCACAGTGCCGCTTCAAACATCACGTAGCTGACTTCTTATCGTTGCAAAAAGGGAATGGCAGTTAGATGACTATAGATATATACATACATATATATATATATGTATAATATATATATATTATTGATTTCAGAGAGGAAGGGAGAGGGAGAAGAGATAGAAACATCAATGATGAGAGAGAATCATTGATTGGCTGCCTCCTGCACGCCCCCTACTGGGTATCGAGCCCACAACCCAGGCATGTGCCCTGACCGGGAATCGAACTGGTGACCTCTTGGTTCCTGGATCGACACTCAACCGCTGAGCTACACCCGGCTGGGCTTAGATGACTTTAAACCAAGTAACAGGCTCAGCAGTTGGACCTGAAAAAAATCTTGACATTCATTTCTAAATTTCTCAGCTTGTGGTCAGAGAAGGTAAATAAATTTTATAGTAAATAGTATGCATGTATATATGTAATTTATATGTAATTCAAGGTAAATAGTATGCATGTATATATGTAACTTACATGGTGTCAGTGAAGTTCTATGAACCATTGTGTACCTAACCGCACAGCTTTAAATGTGAACGCAAAAGCTAGTGAACACAAATGTGGAACCGCCACCTTCATATCATTACGTCAGTAACGCTATGACCCCAGCTGAGAGGAGCGAGCAGGCACCAGCCAGGACTGCTGGAAGACTTGACTAAGGTTTTCGCCAAAACAGGACTTGGAGGGCCTGGCTGGTGTGGCTTAGTGGTTGAGTGTCGAGCTACGAACCCGGAGGTCACGGTTCGATTCCCAGTCGGGGCACACGCCTGGGTTGCAGGCTTGATCCCCAGGAGGGGGCGTGCAGGAGGCAGCCAATTTATTATTATTAAATTATTTAATAAAATAATTTTTATTAAATTCGGGGTTTTAATTTAAATTCTCTTCGTGTCCTGGTGTATGAGCAACATTCATAGATGTGTCTGGAATCTCTAAAAGGAACAACTGCAGACATTTGCTCTGTGTCTGAATTACATGCATCGGCATCAACACGTGTCACCTAAAAATACCACAGTAAGTCGAGCTTTCCGATTTACGGTTCAGTCTGAGACGGGGTGTTAAGTCTCCCACTGCGATGCACGTGGCGGTTCCACATCTGTGCTTACTAGCTTTGGCGTTCACCTTTAAAGCTGTGCGGTTCGGTACACAATGGTTCCCAGAACTTCACTGACACCATATAAATGACATACACATACACATACTATTTACCTTGAAATGTACCGTTTGCCTTTTTTTTCTTTTTACGCATATTTGTCTGTTGTATCTTTTCCCATCACTTTGTTTGCTTGTTTCGTTTCATTCTAGTTGTGTCTTGTACAAGCAGCATAGAGTGTATTTTGCTTTCTTTTTTTTTAACTTTTATCCAATCTGAGAGCATCTTTTCATTATAGAATCATCAGTTACCAAATGGGAATGAATCACGTTTGGAAATATTCCTGTTCTGTTTTCCATTTATTATTTCTGTGGCCGCCTTTTACTTTGTTGCCATTCCTGAATGTCCCCCCGACGGGGCAGGCGTGTTTTCTCCCGCAGCGATGCAGCGTTTCTGTGCTGCCCACGAGCGTGGCATCTGGCAAGCGCGTCTCAGCCCACACGGACCCGCCGACGTCAGCAGCGGAACCAAGCCCAGCGGCTGCCGGACAAGACGGCCGCTTTAACACGCTACCTCCTCCGCCTCCCTATCCCCGGTTTGGCTAAAATACTAATTTAGAATTTTAGTTCCAGGTTATTTTTTAAACATGATTCCTTTTCCATGTAGGAGCCCCCTCTTAACAACTGCCTCACACACCACCACACTACTGATAATCACGCAGACGGATCGGTTTACTGTTTTACTGTTCACTCTTCCATGGACTCTGGCTTGCCATTTCCTGTATTGCTTCATCATTATTATTATTACTTAATCCTCACCTGAGAGCATGCTTATTGCTTTTTAGAGAGAGGGGGAGGGAGAGAGGTAGAAAGAGAGGGGGGGAGAGAGAGAGAGAGAGAGAGAGAGAGAGAGAAACATCGATCGGATGCCTCCTGTATGTGCCCCGACCGGGGATTGAACCTGCTGAAACCTGGGCACGTGCCCTGACTTGGAATCGAACCTGTGACCCTTTGGTGTACAGGACGACACTCAACCAACTGAGCCACCTGGCCAGGGCTTTCATTATTTTTCATTCCTATTTTTTCACTGTCTGAATTGCTTCTTTAGAGGGCGGCTTTTTCCACAGATATGGACTCAATGTAGCAACATATTACTCTCTCAGGCTCAGGTAAAATATCAAGGGCAGTGGTCGGCAAACTGTGGCTCACGAGCCACATGCGGCTCTTTGGCCCCTTGAGTATGGCTCTTCCACAAAATACCACGGCCTGGGCGAGTCTATTTTGAAGAAGTGGAGTTAGAAGAAGTTTAAAAAATTTGGCTCTCAAAAGAAATTTCAATCGTTGTACTGTTGATATTTGGCTCTGTTGACTAATGAGTTTGCCGACCACTGATCAAGGGGATTCTTAAAGGTTACCTTCTATTCCGTGTATCAGCTCTGCGTCTGAGAAGGCCGGGGCTCTAAAGCAGCGCCAGACGAGGGATAGTTAAACAAATAGTCAGAAACTCAGACCCCGGGTCACACCAGCCCCGTGTCACGGGCTCAGTGCCACGCGGCTGGTGGCTACCCCGCTAGGCGGTGCAGACACGACGTTTCCATTGGAACGTTCTAGATGCTCCACTCAGTTCCCCTCTTTTGAGCTACTGATCTTCACCGTCTGGTGATTTATTATTAAATGCCTGTGAATATTGTCCTAGATGACTTCATATTGGTGTCTGACACGGGCTCCACCAGGGCCTGGCCAACTGTGGCAGCCCACCCACCAGCTACCGGCTGGTGTCAATAAAGTTTTATTGGCACAGAGCCACACCCACTGGTTCAAGACTGCCTGCGGCTGCTTCGGTGCTACAGAGGCAGATGGGATCCTCATCAGGTCTGGATGGCCCAGGAAGCCTGAACTATTTACTCTTTGCCCTTCACAGAAAAACTGCCAGCCCTTGTCTGAGCTGCAGCTCGATTCCCCTGCAGGTAGATCCCTAGTGGAGCCCCACCCCACCCACAGGGACGGGAGGGCCCTGCTCAGGTGTGAGGCTCACCTGTGCTGACAGAGGGCGGGCCAATGTGACCCCAGGAGCCGCTCACGGTTCCTCCCCCTGGGAGCGCCTCTCCCTGGGAGCGCTGCGGGCTGGGCGGCCTGCGGGCCCTCCCTCTCATCCCAGCGGTGCTGCAGGCAGCGCCCTAGCCAATTTCTCGGGGGTCTTTTCCTTTGCATTTGTTTTGGGGGAAGTCAACGGGACGTTGGGGAAGGAGAAAGCCCAGCACGTCCTGAGGGTGCTCATTGGGTCCTCTCCTCTGCGGTGCCTTCCGATGAGGGAACTGTCTGCTTAACAGCCGCGCCTCAGGTTTCCTCAGGGCAGAGCCCCTTAACCCTGCAAGTGTAAGGCCCGGAGGGTTCTGGACTTCCCAGACCCATCGGCCGGCCGATCAGCAGCCTGAGGGATACTTCAGGGCTTGGACTCCAGAGCCTCGCGCCACCTGCCCATCTTGGCGAGGTGACGGTGGCGCCGATCAGTCACATGCTCTCCGCAGGCCTCCGGTTCTAGCTGTACCAGGCCGTGACTCGCTCAGAGCTGATCCAGAATCCGTGGACTCTGCCGCCCTGGACGCCAGGGAGAAGGGTCCTGGGTGAGTCTGAGGAGCTGGTGCCGAGAGAGAGGGCTCTGCGGAGAGCCGGCCGCCAGCGGGAGGCCCCGTTCACGGTGCGGATCCACGAAGTGAACGCGTGGCCCCAGGGAAGAGGAAATCCCAGCGTCACCGTCATCAGGCCAGACGGCTCACCCTGGCTGGTGAGGAAGCCACGCGGCCTCTGGAAGGCGACTGCAAACACCCAGGAAGCCCTGCCCTAGCATGGCTCAGTGGACGGAGCCTTGGCCCGCGGACGGAAGGGTCCTGGGTTCGATTCCACTCAAGGGCACGTACCTGGGTTGCAGGCTCGACCCCCACCACTGTCGGGGTGCGTGTGGGAGGCGACCAATCGATGTGTCTCTCTCACATCGACGTTTCTCTCGGTCTCTCCCCCTCCCTTCCACTCAATGGAACAGTATCCTTGGGTGAGAATGAACGACAACCACACGAAGACCCAGGCAGCCTGGCGACCCCGGCCTGGCGGGCTCACCTGGTGCGCACTCACCTGCATGTCGTCCAGGGGCTGCGAGCCGTCCCCGGCCTCCGCCCCGCCCCGGCAGGGCCCCGTCTCCGTGTGCGCCGCCTCTCGGCTAGCCATCATCAGGACGCTCACGGGCTCCCGTGGTCGCACCTGTGCAGGGGCTGTCTCCTTTCCTACACTGGTCCCCTGCGGGCTGCCCGTCACCTGCACTGTGGACACACCAACGGAAAGACCTTTGGGACTCCACCGCACCACGGGCTGGGGCTGGGCCGCAGCGGCTCGGAGTCCCGCCGGCGCCGGAGCGGGCGGGGAGGGTGCCCGGCTGCAGGCCCTGGCGCCTCCCCTGGGGCTGAGGGTCTCGGGGGCGGCCTGCTTAGAACTAGGGCTCTGCTTCCTGATCTTGGGCTGCTCCAGGCTCAGTGCAGTGGACAGCAGCTCCTCCTGCCTCGCCTGGAAGGGCTCGGGGCTCAATTTATGCTTTTTGGGAGCCGGATAATCTTTGTGGCTCTCACTGCTGTAGTAATTAGAGGGTTCAGACCGAGGTCTTCTCAGCTCTGAAAAGCACAGTAGAAAGGACAGTCAGGACAGGCGATCAGATCAGGAGCCCTAACGAACTAACGCGCTCTCTCGGCCCGGGAGACACCCAGGGCCAAGCGGGCCTCCAGACCCGTCCCTGACATTTGAACACCCCCCCGAGGCATCTAGGGGGGTCAGATCCTCCTCCTCCATCACTTGCAGTTCTTTCTTGCACGGACATCATTTTTTTTTTTTCTACTTTCTGCATTTGGGGGGTAGGGAGCTAGGGGAGTCACACTAGGCATTCTTACAGCTAAAAGGAAAATCAGAGACATAAGCACCCCAAACCCGTCAGTGTCTGAGCACCCTAAGGACTCCCCTGAGGGACAGCACCTGGGGACTCGGCACGTCTGAGATGTGGTAACTCCGAGTTCTTACCGGGATTGGTGCTTGCAATGACGGTGACGCCTTTGGGGATTTCTGGAGAGGCGATGGCCTCGCTGTGCCACTGGGCCATCCAGCCGTCGGCATGGGGCTCTTCGCTCGGGGGACAGTGGATTCGGGGGCTCTGTCCCAGCGGAGCCTGCTCCCCTCTCTGCAGGTGCTCGAGACACTCGGCTAATTTCACGTGACCCCGCGACCTGGCGATCCCCAAAGGCAGCCGCCCCAGAGAGTCGGGGATGGAGATGGCCCGCCGGTCCCACTTGTACAGCACGACCGCGGCTTCCAGGTGCCCGAGGGCGCACGCCCACATCTGAAAGACGGGGACAGAGCGGCGGTTAACGGCGAGTTCCACACAGACGTCATTCGGCCGCTGCTGCCCGGCCCTCGCTGGCTCCCTCCACGGGGCCACGACACATCATCGTCGCAAAGCAGCTCGGAATGATGTCACGTGCCCATGAGGGACCACCCGGGGCCCGGCCTGTGCCCGTCCCTCTGCCCGCCCGGAGGAGCGGCGGGGCGTCAGTGAGCGTGCTCTTACCAGGGGGGTGCAGGAGAAGTGGTCCACGTTCAAGGGATCCACCTCCAGCTCCAGATCGATGCTGTCCGCGTGCTTCGTGCTGCAGAGGGAGGGGCCGGCGGTGACCGCCCAGTGAGTCCACGGAACAGGAAATCCCCGACGCGCGCAACCCCCACGGGCGCGAAACCAGACGGAGCCTCTGACCCCCCCGCCCCCGTGGGCAGTGACTCTGAGCTTCACGGGGGTGCGGGCTCTCTCCACGTGGCCAGGCCCCCGGAGGAAGGAGAAGGCCCAACGTTCAGTTGGCACCTCACTGGGTAGTTCTTGGGCAGAAGCTCATAAAACTCCCTTGGAAACCGCCCCCAGCGAAGTCCTGGCTCACAGGCCAGACCGCCCCCCGCGAGGCCAGACCTCCGTCCCCCAGCGAGCCGCTCGGGGAGAGCGCGTGCGGAGGGGGCGCCCGGCCTCACCGCCACTTGATGAGGGTCTGGATGAGGGTGGCGTAGCCCTGGGCGGCCGCCAGGTGCAGGAGCGTCATCCCGCGGAACGTCTTCGAGTGGATCAAGTGCTTGGACTTGGCCCAGCAGGCCCGGCTCATCATCTTCTCGCACACGACGACCACGCGGCTCTCGAAGCAGCTGCCCAGCGTCCCGGGGCCCGGAGCGCACTGCGGGGAGAGCGCAGGGAAAAGCGCGCGTGAGGCTCGGAGGCTCCGCGGCAGGTCCGCATCCAGGGCTCCGTGACTGGCAACGAGAGCCGGGAACCACAGGCTGAGAACGGAGAGACGCCGTGAGGCAGAGAGGGAGGGTGCTCAGCTCGGCCTGCGGCTTCAACAGCCACGATAAGCCCAGGAAGTCCAACTGCTATGGAGATGCCGCGGCTCCTCGCTGCTTTTAAGTCTGGGGGGAAAGGCCTGTGAGAATAAAACGGCAGATGATGGCAATGACGTCATCTCACTAGAGCTGTAAGAGCATCTTTGAAAGCACAGCTGGGTGACCTTGACCTGCAGTAGAATGACCTTGACTCCGAGTCCGGGCAGAGCTGCTTCCTATGGAGTGGGCATGCCCACAAGCACGTGGGATTCACCAGGGAGTGAACAAAGAGGGATTAAAAAAAACAACTTCACCTGAGGGTGTTTTTCCATTGATTTTTTTAGAGAGAGTAAGGGAGGCAGGAGGGGGGGAAGAAAAGAGAGGGGGAGTGAGACGGAGAGAGAGAGAGAGAGACATCGATGTGACAGAGACACATCAACTGGCTGCCTTCCACACGTGCCCAGACCAGGCCCGGCGATTGAACCTGCAACCAAGGTACATGCCCTTTGGTCTGAGGGCTGATGCTCTAACCACTGAACAAACTGGCCAGGGCAAGAGGAACTTTTTTTTTTTTTTGCAGTCAACAAAAACAGCCACGTCTCCATCACGCCAGGTGGACACGGATACTCACTGAAGCCAAGTTAAATCGATGAACGTGTGACCGCCAGCAGCTAATATGGGGTCAGGTTATACCAGGACAGTGGCTGAGCGGCCGAACTGTAAAATGGCATCCTAATCCCTGAATGCAACCTCTGTGGCCTGCAGGAGAGTGATTTCAAGGGGTCCCTTACTTTAGCCGCGAGCGACTGCTTCTGCTATGAACCTTCGTGGCACCGGTGAGCAGCCTATCTTAGCCTGAGTGCTAGTTTACGGCGTGCCCGGTCTTTCCGCTTCCACTGATTTCTGAAGGCAGGTGAGAAAGAGGAGGAAAACTCAGGGGGAAAGGAGGCTAGCTTTTGGGGTGTGGTCTACTATGTCTTGCTTTCATCTATTATTACCAATATTACTAACCCTTGATATTCACAAGGATCATAAAACTCACAGTGTTCACGTCATGTAATTGTTGGAAGAAAATCGTCATTCCTTTTGAAGAGGAAGAGGGGGTGTTATATGAGGTTTAGGCAACGACTCGGTGGCAGAGGGAAGCAACTCGCAGTCCCTTTGCATTTATCCTGGGGTCTCCTGCAAGATCACAGCTCCCCGGAGAGGCTCCTGAAAGGAAGCCCCTAAATGAAATGTCCATAAAGCCTTCGAGACTACAGGGCCCTAAAGCAGCATGTGGCAATGCCCCGCTGTGGCAGGAGGACGCACCCTTCAGGAAATGGATGAACAGGCGCGGGAGACGGCAGAAGGAACAAGGCTGTTTTGTACTGAAAAGTTACCGAAATGGCTGCTCCGGGCCCTTTTCCTGTTGGTCTTCTTGAGTTTCTCCAGGCTCATGAAAGACCCACTGAATTCGACGCCCTTGTGCATTTAGAGCTGAGACAGAGACAGACTACAGAACGCACACTGGACTCTAGCGGAAGCCCGCGCCCGCAGCTCTGAGGCACCGCAGGCCTCACCCCCCGCAGGGAACAGGGGCAGCCCGAGACCAGGGGCAGGGTCCGAGGCTCAGGGAGGAAGCACGGGGCGGGGAAGCAGCCCCTCGGACTTCTGCCTCAGCCAGGAACGACCCGGCACCAGCCAAGGGTCTGTGGCCACGGCCTGCCTCCCCGATCAATGACATGTCACCCCAAACCGAAGACGACTGTCACAACAGGGGGTACCTGGGCTTGACTTCCGCCGTTCCCGCTGCTGGCGCCCCCGCCGCTGCCGCCTCCTGCGCTCCCCGGCTTGTGCTGCTGGGCCCCCGTCATCTCCGCCATCCTCCGCTCCATCTGCTCCAGCCGCTCCAGGATGGACATCCTGAACTGGTTGTCTAGGGCGGGACGAGGAACAGGGAGGTTGGTGCTGGGAGAAGTGCAGCCCGCACGCGGCCTGTCCACGCCCGCAGGGCTGGAGCCTGTGGCCTGTCCACGCCCGCACGCGGCCTGTCCACACCCGCACGCGGCCTGTCCACGCCCGCACGCGGCCTGTCCACACCCGCACGCGGCCTGTCCACACCCGCACGCGGCCTGTCCACGCCCGCAGGGCTGGAGCCTCCGTCCCTGAACCAGCCCCGGAGGCTCGTCCAGTGGGACTTGTCCAGCCTTAGTGCGCCCAGCCCGGGTTCGTCCCTCGTGGCAGCGAGTGTGACGCCGCACACAAGATGGGGCATCTATTGTGGCCCCAAGTTCTCAGCTACTCGAACAGAAGAACCCCTTTTTGTCAAAGTCCTGCTTTTGGGTTCCTGGCACCCCGTTCCCCAGTGGAAACCTTAAAGAGACCAGGGAGAGGGGCCCTGAGCCAAACGGAATGAGCACAACTTCATCTAAAACAGCGAGGAAGGGTCTACAGACACACGTTGCTGAGGTATCGCCTGTTTTACCCAAACACTGGGAAAAATGACTGAAAATTTTGTTGTTGTTAATCCTCATCAGAAGGTATTTTTTTTCCATTGCTTTTCAGATAGAAGGGAAGGAGGAGTAGGAGACACACACACACACACACACACACACACATACACAGAGAGAGAGAGAGACAGACAGACACTGATGCGGGAGAGACACATCAACCAGTTGCCTCCCGCTCGCACCCCGACCAGAGGGTGGGCAGCAAACCCTCAACCGAGGCACGTGGCCCTGCCTGGGAATTGAACCCTCGACCCTTTGGTGCCCGGGCCGACCTCCAACAACGAGCCAGGGTGGGGAAGATGTTGTGAGAATTAAACGAGTTCATACGCGTGCAGGCTCAGAACACGGGTAAGTCCCAGATAAGCGTGCCAGCCGTCAGCATCTTCAGACACGTGACCTAAACGTCCTTGGACACTGACAACAGCTGTGACAACATATTCTCCCTCACGCTGCTCATGGCATCACGATTTTCAAAATACAGCCGTCCGGGCTCATGAAAATAAACCGGACAAGGAATACTTTGTCGGCATTCCTTGCCATCCTGACTGTAAATCCTGACACAGGTGATTAAGGCTTATCGATGCTACTGGAGATAAAACAATGGACCGGATGCTTCCTCCGTGCCAGTCACCGTTCTGAGCGCTTTACAAATATGAACAACGGTCAGGCAGGTGGGACGGCTGTTATCCCACTTCTCAGATGCGGAGACGGAGGCCGCGGAGATAAGCCATCTACCTGCTCCAGGACCCGGGCGTCACCGCTGCGTGGGAAGCGCGGGAAGGAGCTGTGGGAAGAGGAGAGGCTCGCGGATCCGAGTCTGAGCCCAGGGAACGGGACGTCCCGTTTTCTTACCGTGAAAAGACAGTCTATGCCCGCTTCCCGGGAAAACTTTCAGACAGGATGTCGAGTGGATTTCACTTTACTCCACCCCAAGAGGAGGAGGAGGAAAGCGACTTTTCCAGAACGGATTCAGTTCCCAATGAGCCGCTTCGAGGAGCAGCGCCGAGGGAAAAGGCCGTCCTCTCTCAGCGCAGAAGGCAGGGCTCTGGGGCAGGGTCGCACGGCACACGGACGAGATGTGAGAGCCCGCCGCCTGGCGTCTCCGTGGCTGTCACCGTGGGAAGCAGCCCGTGGGGTGGACTGTACACGGCCCACGTCACGCAGGACCACCCACGGCAAACGCGGGACGACCCCAGAGGTGGCGCCGGCATCCTTCCTCGCGCCAACCCCTCCCCCGTTAGGAGAGGGAATGCGGCGGGATCAGGGCCCTGCGTGTGGAGCTGGTTGAAGACTAAGAGCTCCCTCTTCCAGGGGAGCCGGAGTCCTGGCAGTGGGGGGCATCCTTCGTGGCACCTGTATGGACCGACCCTTGTTCCCGATGGTGCCGGCCGCACCGCCACCCCTCTCGGGACCTACGTGCAGAAGCTCCGCGCCGCAGGGACATGGTCAGGCCTCCGTCCCCATCCGACGGTCTCTCTGGCGGCCCACGGACGCTGCGTCTATTGAGTGAGTGCCGTGAGCACGTGTGCACGTGTCTGGAGCTGGTGGCCAGGACGAACCCCGTCAGGAAAGGGGCAGAGGGCACGGGAGGGCTGCCCAGCTGTGGTCAGCCCCGAGGGAGCCCTGCGGCTGCGCCAGGGGCCACCTCCCTGTCCACCCGAGTGGCTTTGTTCTGGCGCCGCTGCTGTACGCTGTTGGCCTGTCATCGCCGCCCCTCCCCCCGCCGGGTGTGGGCACTGCAGAGACAGACAGAGCCTCCCTGACATCACGTGGCCAGGCCCGGCCCACGGCATCGCCCGTCACAGCGTCCGACAGTCGCCCTGACGCCGACGCGGTGACTCGGTGTCTGCCATGGACAGACAGACCGCCGTCCCTGGCTTCTGCCCTGGGGCTCGTGTTCCCGGCCATCCCCCAGCTCACTCCGCAGGGAGCCCTCGGACGCGATTAAGCTGCTCTGAGAAGCACTTCATGAAGATTCTCGAGCAATTATCTGCCTCTTAACCGAGTTACATGGTGCATTAGGCATCTCGGGGCCTCCGGATTCCAAAGGGGGGTGGGCGATGAGTCAGGCCGGAAGCCATCGCGCATGGAAACAAAGGAGCGGGCTCCGGTGCCGGGAGAGGCAGTCTGTGGTCCCGCGCCCTCTCCTGGGGCGGGCAGGGGCGAACAGGCCGGGCACAGCTGCCCGCGGGAAGGCTCACGCACACACACCAGGCCGGCCTTCACGTCTCCCTGGCAAGTCAAACGCAGCAACTTGACGGTTGGTCTGGCCTCACAGCTTCATTACGACCATGAGCACGTGACTGTAAAATACGTGGCAAACTCAGTGCGTCACCTTATCTGTACACGTGTGAGTGATTATAGGGTAAAGGAAATACAATTTCTTAGAGGACAGACCTTTTCTGATTACATTGGCATAGAAAAGCACATGTAAAGACTCGTTTATTCACGCACAGATGTTTGCTGGGCACCTGCTATGTACCGGGCGGGGGCGCCGTAAACATCAGTGACGACAGCCCTGCCCGCATTTGTTGGCCAACAAGGACCTCCCGCAGCCTGCATGAGCTCGGAGTGCTAAACTAACCTGTCGGGGGTCAGAGAGAGAAAGCGAGTAATAGCCTCGGGGCTGAGAGATCCGGCCCATTCTCGCCCAGGACAGTCAAACAAAGCCCACGTGACTCCGCTGGGAGGGACTCCACGCATCGCGGAACGAGGCTGCCCGCAGCCGGCGGGACAGGTCTCCGGAGCACGGGAACAGCCGCACCGCGCTCCTGGCTCGGGCTCCCGCCGGGGCCGCCTGGCTTTCGGTTCCCGTCCAGAAGCACCGGCTGCCTCGTCTCACCAAAGAGCAAGTCGCGGCTGGTGCAGAAAGGTTCTCTCGTTTTTAAAAAATAGGTTTTTATTGATTTAGAGAAAGGGAGAGGGAGAGACGGAAACACTGATGAGACAGAGACATCGACGGGCTGCCTCCTGCACGCTCCCTACTGGGGATCAGGCCGCACCCCGGGCACGTGCCCTGACCGGGAATCAAACTGGCGATCGCTTGGTGCACAGGACGGTGCCCAACCCACTGAGCCACACGGGCTGGACACGGTCCTCCCGGTTTCTACACCCCTGGGTGAGCCACCTTCTGAGCTCCGGCTCTAAAGACCAGGCAGGGCCAGGCGTGCAGGCTCCACTCTGCAGCACCACCTCTGGGGGTGGGGGTGGGGTACCCTGTGCGTTTCTGACACGTCCTAAGGTGACGCCGAGGCCGCGTTTCAGGAACCACGGTGCCACGACCAGCTTCCTTCCCCGAGAACGAACCTGCCCGCCAGGAGCTGCTTACAGGATCGAAGAGCCACCCGGCCGAGCAGCAGCACAGGTTCCTCCAGGGACACAGGAGACGTCGCCTCCTGAAGTCACGCCAGGCCCTGCACACGGCTCGGTGCCCACGCCACGCCAGGCCCTGCACACGGCTCGGTGCCCACGCCAGGCCCTGCACACGGCTCGGTGCCCACGCCACGCCAGGCCCTGCACACGGCTCGGTGCCCACACCAGGCTGCACACGCTCCGCAGGCGCTGCTCTGCACCCAGCACCCGCACGGCCTCGCTCCGCTTGCTTCTCGCAGCTGGCCTGTGGGACGCCTCCCAGGGTCTGCCTGTGCCTCTGGCTTTTCTCGAAAGCAGCCCATTTACCTGCCCAGTTTCAGGGGATGAGGACTTTCAATTGACACGCAGCCATTCCTTCCAGTACCTTCCAGATGCACGGGGCACGCGCGTGCGCACACACACAAACACACGCACACAAACACACGCACCCTAGACAAAAAGTCAACGATTCTGACGGCTCTGCAGCAACAGTCTGGCTCGGGATTCACTCAAAGTCTCCACACGGGCCTGTCCTACCTGCACCCCCTTCGAGCGAAAGCATTTTTATTTTTTAAATATTTTTAAAATTGATTTTAGACAAGAACGGAGAGGGAGAGAGAGAGAGAGAGAAACATCAATGATGAGAATCATGGATCGGCTGCCTCCTGCACACTCCCCACTGGAGATCGAGCCCACAACCCAGGCAGGTGCCCTGACTGTGAATCGAACTGTAACCTCCTGGTTCACAGGTCGATGTTCAGCCACTGAGCCACACCGGCCGGGCAGGAGCAGCATTTTTAGACTGGTCAGCTCTGAGAGAGGGTGGGAAAAACACTGGAGTGGAGCTAGAGCTCTGGGTTTCATCCTGTCACCGTGCGACTTAGGAAAAAGAATGGCCACTCTGCACCTCCACTTCCCCATCTGTAAACTGGGGACAGCACCATCTATCTTATTGCTGTTTGTGAGGACGAAATAAACTACTGTGTGAAATCTCTTTAGTGTAAGTGTCTCTTTAGTCTGAGCTGTTATGAGCCATACCTTGGGGGCATTTAGAAAAAGAGTTTAAACTGTCTGAATAATTTCAGCTGTGCCGGGAGCTGCAGAAGGTAGAGCTCCCATGAACCTTCACCCAGTTTGCCCTCCTTTAACACCTTACGTAACACGGTGCACGTGTCAGATACATCACTCCCAGCAACTAAGTTACAGGCTCGGATCCGACTGCCCGTGAGGATGAGGACTGGCGTCCTTGCTCTGCTCCGGGACCCAGCCAAGGGCACCGCGATGCCGTCAAAGGCTCCTTCCCGTCGGCTCTGTGACGGCGCCCGCTAGCCCTCGCTTCTCCTGACGGACAGCTTTGAAGCGTGCTGCTCAGGTGCCTGGTAGCTGTCCCTGGTTTCAGTTTGTCTGCCGTTTCCTAATGATCAGACTGGAGCCGCGAGTGTTTGGGGAGAATGTCACGGGCTGGAGCGTCTGCTCATCGCGGAGTATCGGGTGACGTGGCGAGGCTCTGCGGACGCGGGCCCGGGCAGAGGCCCCGTCTGCGGAGCTGCTCTGCACAGTTACCCCTTCTCTCCTTCCATCCTCTGTCTCTCAGAAGCAGGCCAGCAGGTCCAGCTCCTGCTCCAGGGACGGGAACCCATGTCCCCTGCGAGGGTGGGGAGTACCCACATGTGTCATGTGGGGTCCTCCAAGGACGATTTGCCCTCTATGTGGTCAATCGCTTGTGCGCAGCGGTATGCATGCACGCATGTTTATCTCACACCCTGGGTCCTATTCCGATGCTGAGTCGTCCTCGTGACCAGAGTACTCCAGCTTTGGGGTCTGGGAGCCCGCTCGGGCTGGCTCAGGGGTCCCTCTGCCACGCCCTCAGCCTCTCCCCTTCTGTTCTGAGCACGTCCTTACTTTCTGGCATTACCAGATGCTCCAGGCCCATCCGGCCCACCACCAGCTGTTCCTCTAGGAGCCCTGGTGCTTTAACGGGAGAAGAGCATCTAGGACCCAGGATCTGGGAACTGGCTGTGCTCCTGCTGCTGGGACGTCACTGCTTCCGGTGTCCTCAGGGGCAGAGCAAGGAGATACAAGCAAGTACAGTGACCCATGCACGCACACACACCTATGACCACTTCTGTAACTACCTGTACACACGTGAACATAAACCCGACTTCATCCTGGTGTCTCTGCATCTAACACAGCAATGCGGGCTCCCCAGCCTTCTAGGGGCATGTCCTCAAATCCCAGGACAGTTGTACCTTCCTTCCAGTACCTTCCAGATGTGCGTGCACACACACACACACACACACACACACACACACACACACACACGCACACACGCACCTGCACCCCAGACAAAAAGTCAACGATTCTGACAGCTTTGCAGCAACAGTCTGGCTCAGGAGTCACTCCAAGTCTTACAAAGATCAAGACGGAAAACATTCCCGCCCGAGAGGCAGTGAACGGCTAGTGGGTCCTCAGACCCCTTTTCTTGGGCTGGGTTCACCCTGTCCCAGCCTCTCCTTTTGGGGTAACACAGTGTCCCATGGGCCACCTTTTCATTTCTCTTCGATAGGCACTTCTAACCCTCAAAGTGACTCATTTTAAAATGTCCCAAATTAACATTTACCTAACAATTTAAAATCCCTAAGCAATCCCCGAGTTTTGGGGAGAGAGAGAGAGAGAGAGAGAGAGCGCGCATTTCCCCCAGTCAGACACCCACGGCGTGCTCTGAGCGTAGGGAGTTTGGGACTTGCTGCCGTGGAAGTGGAGAAGCCCGCGTGTCTGGGCATCAGTCGTAAGAAAACGTCTCCAACCAGGAAACCGACCACCAGCCGGGCCTCCCAGGCTCGGCCGCACCTACTGTGCGCCTGGGTCACACCCTCACCTGAAATCTCGGAGCCTGATTCACTCCCAGGGCCGCATGGAGCAGTCCAACACGACGCACTGCTGACGTTATCAGAAAATCTACTTTAAAACATGTAAGCCCCTCCCCTTGGACCTACAAAATAAAATGTAAACTCTTTGCGGGAACATGAGGTGCTCTTTTAAAAAATATACATTTTTATGGATTTCAGAGAGGAAGGGAGAGGGAGAGAGAAAAACATCAATGGTGAGAATCATGGATCGGCTGCCTCCTACATGCCCCCACACTGGGGATGGAGCCTGCAACCCGGGCACGTGCCCTTGACTGGATTTGAACCCGGGACCCTTCAGTCCGCAGGCTGACGCTCTATCCACTGAACCAAACTGGCTAGGGCTCACGGGGTGCTGTTTACTGACCGTCTCCGGCTCCTTTTTCGGGGTTTTCTCGTCCCTCGCTGTTCTCCAAACCCACCGTCAGGGCCTTTGGCAATGCCAACCTCCCCCCGAGTCCACCCGGGGAGTTTCCTATTCCTCCGAGCGTGGCTCAAACTCACTACAGCCTCAGGACTGACAGCTGCTACCGCGCATCCACAGCGGGCCAGGCACCCCACACGTTCTTCCCGATCCTCAGCATACACTCTGAAAGGGAGCGTTTCCTCTTCGTGTTCCAGTCGAGGAAACGGAGGCTCGGAAGACGCGTCACTTACCCGAGGTCACCCCGCTTGTAAGCGCCGGGGCAGGATCTGACCTCAGGGGGGCGGGGAGGCGTGTTCCCTCCAGCGGCGGTGAATTCGCACCTTGTGTCCTAGCAGGCACTTAGCAAAGGGCCACATGGATGGCCCGTTTCCCACATGTGCCATTTCTAGAGAGTGAACCTGTTGAAAGCAGGGGCCCTGTCTCGTCTCCCTGGCACCCGGGATCAATGCATGCTCGGTGAATGGAAAGAAATGGGATTTTCCAGTGAAGCTTCTGGAAGCCAATCTACTGCTGAGGTCATCGACCTCTGGGACGTGGGCTCCAAGCAGCCGCCGCGGGTGGACACCACCAATGAGCAGTCTTACTACTTATTCCAGGGGGAGAGGGGGTGGTCAAAGTGAGCACAACCCCAGGGGGCCCCGGCTGGTGTGGCTCAGCTGCTTGGACCGTCACCCCGTGCGCTGAAGGGCTGCAAGTTTGATTCCCAGCCAGGGCACATCCCCAGGTTGCAGGTTCGATCCCCGGTCAGGGTTACGTACTGGAGCCAACTGATCGATGTTTCTGTCTCCCTATCTCTCTCCCTTCCTCTATCTAAAATCAACAAAAAACAGCCGAAACCGGTTTGGTTCAGTGGATAGAGCGTCGGCCTGCGGACTCAAGGGTCCCAGGTTCGATTCCAGTCAAGGGCATGTGCCTTGGTTGCGGGCGCATCCCCAGTAGGGGGTGTGCAAGAGGCAGCTGATCGAAGTTTCTCTCTCATCGATGTTTCTAGCTCTCTATCCCTCTCTCTTCCTTTCTGTAAAAAATAAATAAAATATATTTTTAAAATAAATAAGTAAATAAAATAAAATCAACAAAAAACATACCCTCGGGTGAGAATTAAGTGGCTCAGTGGCTGAGCGTTGACCTATGAACCAGGAGGTCACGGTTCGATCCCTGGTCGGAGCACATGCCCAGGTTGTGGGCTCGATCCCCAGTGTGGGGCGTGCAGGAGGCAGCAGATCCATGATTCTCTCTCATCATTGATGTCTCTCTCTCTCTCCCTCTCCCTTCTCTCTGAAATCAATAAACATATATATTTTAAAAAGACATTAAAAACCACGCAAACACAAACACGCACCCTGGAGTGCCCCGGGAGTGTGGGAGCCGCTGTCAGTTCACCTGGCCGCCTGGCGCTTCCTCGGGGCGCAGGTGAGGGAGTTATGTAACCACGGTCGGCACGAGACCGGCCGGAAAGCGGAGGAACACCCACTTCCTCACAGACACACCGGGGCTTGCCCCGCGGTCACTTTCCTTCTCCCACGGAGCCCAGATCGCAGACACGGACCCCGCCTTCCAGAACCCCCGCTTTTCCCGGAAACGAGCTGCCCGGCACACATCTTAACGAGTGCCTATAATTAGTCACCAAAGTGCTTACCCAGTCGGGCAGGGTAGGCTGTTGTGTAAACATGGCGTGGGTGGGTATTGTGTTCAACAAAAGACACGTTTCCCAGACCCGTCTCCGAGGGCGTGCGGGGCTGCGAGGCCTGCGGCGGGCGCACGGGCAGAGTCTGCACACGCGGGGGCTGCGGGGGCCGCGGCGAGCTGAGCCGCCTGGGGCCTGGCTGCCGGGGCAGGAGAGGAAGCCTCGCCTTGGCAGGTACATGAATGGAGGAGCGATCACCGAACACCACCTGCTATTTTAAACGCGTTATTTGTGGCTCAGGCGCACATGTGCCCGCTGTTGCCATGTGGACCGGGAGGGAGAGCCATCTCCCGTTCCCGTCCAGCTCTTGGCCGCTGGCAGGAGACGCCGGGAGGAGCCCTTCCTGTGAGATCTGTGGCCGCCGCGGAGGGGCTCCCGCATGGTCCAGGAAGCTCGGGAAGACGGGGAAACCAAGGCCCTCACTCCTTCCCGGAATAAGCGGGCCCCGGAGCGCACGACGCTGCTGCTGCCCGGCCCGCCCTCCCGGATGTCCAAGGGCGGGCTCGGGGTGAGGGCCGGAGACAGGGCACACGCTGTACCACTCGGATTTTCCAAAGCAGCGGCTAAATTTAGCCTCGGAGAGAACGGCCATCCTCCACGTCTCCAAGACGCCCGACTCCAGGTACTGCCACCCGAGGAGCGGACGCCAGCCGTGCTCCTTGGATTTCCTTCCCCCGCAGCGACTGGGGTGTTTCTTCTCCTCGGTCTGGGTTTTACGTCTTCACAGATCGGAGTCTTGGCCAGGCCAGGGAACACCGGATGCTGCGAAGGCAACGCACGGCGACCGGGAGGCGGGCGGCGCGGGGCGGCCCCACACGTGGCCAGGACGCCGCCTCTGAAACCTCTGCCGCCGGAGCCTGAGCGTCCGAGGGCGAAGTGGCCGCCGGCCCTGCAAGGACACGCAGGCTTTCTCGGGAGCTCAACCAGCCCAGGACACGGCACCAGGCGCAGACGAACACCCCAAACAGTGCCGATGCCAACGGCTCGGTCAACGAAGCCGCAAACCCAGCCAGGACACACGGTGGTGGAGCCGCGGCTCCTGAGTGTGCGGGCGAAGGAGGGGGGCGCTGACGCGGGGTCCACACCGACCCTGGCACCGGCTCCAGAGGGCAGACCCGCCCCCAAAGCCTCCACGCGGCAGCACACGTGAAATCAGGAGCATCACGAGCAGAACGGAGGCACCTCCCGTGGTCGCAGTGAAGCAGCGGAGTCCAGAAGCACGTTACCCCTAAGACGAAGGGCGGCTTTCGAAGTGTGTAATGAGCCTCGGAGACGAACCGCAATCTAACCTGGACACGGAGATGCGACAGAGGAGCGACATTTAAATGCATAAAGACAGCCCGGCCGGCGGGGCTCAGGGGCTGAGCATCGACCTATGAACCAGGAGGTCACGGTTCCATTCCTGGTCAGGGCACATGCCCGGGTTTCAGGCTCCATCCCCAGTGGGGGGCGTGCAGGAGGCAGCTGATCAATGATGCTCCCTCATCATTGATGTCTCTCTCTCTCTCTCTCTGAAATCAATATAAATGTTTTTTTTTAAAAAATAAAGAATAAAGAGAAATGGGAATGAAAATCCTGTCCCTGAAAAACGGAAAGTATTATAAGACGCACAGGAATCGCCAGGAGGCGAGAGCACAGTAATTAACCACCAGCAGGTGGGTCTGCGGCGCCCAGCCGTGACAAACCCACTTAAAATCCTCCGGGAGCCACCGCAGAGAATCGGGGACAGACGGACTCGCCCTGCGGATGTCTCCTGGGCGCCCCCAGCTAGGACGCCACAGCACGGCACCTGCGCCACGGCTCGGACGTGACGATGACCAAGGCAGCGCCCGGGGTGGCAGCCACCCAGTAACACACGAACCTTCAACGGGGGAAGGAGGGGGACATATGTAACACTTCCAACAATAAAGATTCGATTAAAAAAGATACGAGCCTTTACTTGAAGAACCTCAGTCAGACACAAAGGCAAAGGGACACAGCGACAGCTCTGAGGCCAGCGACTGTGTCCGTTCTGTTCCCGACTACACTCCCAAGGCCCAGCAGGATGCCCGGCACACAGTAGGCCCTCAGCACATAGTAGGCCCTCAATACGTACATACCGAATGAGTGCCTTAATTGCACCTGTTCGAAACAGGAAATGTGAATTTCAACGAGGGCAAGGTCAAGGGTACCGTGCAGAACAAACCGCTTCCTCAGCCATCTCTACGGTGGGCCTTTCTCAGCCACGTGACGGACAGCAGGGTGGGTTGGGAGTCTCGATCGGGCTGCACTTCGCTAACAAAGCCAGCAGTTTCATCAGTGACATCGACATCCTGGAACGTAAGGCCACGCCGACCTCCAGATGACGGAGGCCACTGAGTATTAAAGACCACCAGGGCACGGCCTCACGAAAGGAATGCGGCCCCGGTCCGTGGCCCACCCTCCCCGCGCTGAGCCCCTGCTGTGCGTCAGGGAACTGGACACGCGGAGGCACGCACACCGACATCGGCTGCTGGCTCCTCACTGAGCACGATCGCACGGCCCTGGTTTCTTAACCTTCAAGTGGTGAGCTGCGTGCCTTCCGTTTCTGGAAGGAGGGGCTTGCCACGCCTGGTGGGGTCTTAGTTGTTTATCGCTAAGCAAACCCCACGGCACGTCGGCGGCCCTGAGCGTTTCCGACGGCTCTTCGCTGCATGAAACGCCGCGTTTCCTCCTCTCCGGCTGTGAATCAACACGTCTGGAGTTTAGCAAGAAGGCAGCGTCCTGCGTAGGGGACCTCTTTCCACAATTCTTCCCGGAAAGAAAGGAGCTGCCCATTTTCCCGTCTTTCAATCAACACAACAACCAAGTGACTCGCCGACCCCCTGCGTGCAGCGTGGTCCCTTCGTCGTCTGTGAGCATCCCCGAGTGACTGCCCACGCGCACTGAGTGACACCCCTCGGCCGACGTAAGATGTGGCCTTGGCCGCCCCGGTGAGAAAAGAACCCGTGACGACGGCGCTAACCCTTGTCCGTGGCTCCGTCACAGGGGTGGAAGCTGCGAATCCTTCCCCCGAGAAACTCGTGCACAGAAACGCTTACACTGATCTCCAGGGACCCACAGCCCCGGGGAGGCCCACGGATTTCAGGTCAGGGCCAACTGGTGGGGACCACCTACTGCAACACCCCCCAAACTGCACGCTCCACCGTGCTCCCCAAGAGACGCTGCTCAGTGGACCATAAAAACCAAATGCAGGTCCCAGGTGTTTTGAAAATAACACGTTAAACATGGCTAAGTACACATACACTTCCTTCATGGACGGCTTTTCTGGACCTTTCTGTGCTCACGTGCCCTCACACTTGCTGGCAGAGTTTCCTAAACTACCTGGACATTGTGTGTGTGTGTGTGGGGGGGGTGGTGGGGGGGGCGTTCTGA